>NC_091207.1:34729893-34740800 GCF_040958095.1 Procambarus clarkii
TGGTGCTATGGTGGGAGGGGGTGGGGATGAGAGAAAGGGGGGTGCTGCCTCGGTGTAGGGCGTAGTGTATTTTTCACACTTGGGTGCCATAAAACTAGTACCCACGTGAGCTGTATATTTCCCTTGAGGTTCGTTTCCGTTTGTTACCTTATGTCCAAGACTAACTAAAAATTGCAAAACACTGTATGCCGTTGATTGACTGACTTTTTTTGAGAGGCCTTACCTTACCGCTAATTCAAAATATCCCACAGCAGAAACAGGTGTTTAAAGTATTGTTGACTGTCTTGTTCACCCTTGTAGGCCTGCTGGTCTACATCCACACCGCAGCCAGGCATAGGTCCCTCCAACTTGTCGCTATATATCACCAGTAATCTGCTTCTTGTTCCCCTTAGCACCCTTTTCCCCTTTTCTTGTGTGTGTGTGTGTGTGTGTGTGTACTCACCTATTTGTGCTAGCAGGATCGAGCATTGGCTCTTGGATCCGCCTTTCCAGCCATCGGTTGTTTACAGCAATGACTCCTGTCCCATTTCCTGGCATGGGCAGGCATTACCCTGTGAGGGCCCCGCCTCCACAGGCCTACATGTCTTTAACCAATCCGGATCAGGCTTGACCATAAGGGTCAATTCCTCTTGACAGAAAACTCCAAAAACTGGGAAGACACCACCGACTTTATTGAGGAACTGCCAGCTGGGCACCCACGTGTAACTTGAGATCACAAGTTTATTAGCCCTGGGGTACTATTTTCAATTCGTCACTGGACAGATGGACGGAGAGTGAGGGGAGCACGTGGCTTCAAGCTGTTTATGACCCCGAGGGTTAGACCGTGACAAAAGACAGGGATGACCCAAAGGGAGGGAAGGCAAGCAAGAGAAGGGAAGCGAGAGATAGTCACAAGACAATGTCCACTATTCACTTGACACAAGACAATGTCCACTATAGACAAGACAATGTCCATTATTCACTAGACACAAGACAATGACAGTAGTAGGGGGTAAGAGCCACAGACGAATTTTTTGGGGGGGAGAAAATTCGTCTGTGGATCTTGGGGGGTTTCAGGTAATTTAGAAATTCGTCTGTGGATCTTGGGGGGTTTCAGGTAATTTAGAAATTCGTCTGTGGATCTTGGGGGGTTTCAGGTAATTTAGAAATTCGTCTGTGGATCTTGGGGGGTTTCAGGTAATTTAGAAATTCGTCTGTGGATCTTGGGGGGTTTCAGGTAATTTAGAAATTCATGTGTGGATCTTCGGGGGTTTTCAGGCAAATTTGGGGAGTCACAGATTTGGAATTAAGGATTTCTTATGAGTGAGTAATTTCCGAGATTTAGAAGTAGGGATTTCTTATGATGAAAATAATTTCCGAGACTTAGAAGTTTGTTAAAGGCTTATGGGAGAAATTCAAATATCATGTGTAGCGCTTTAGGGTTTCCAGGAGAACTCTACGGACATATTTTACCTGTTTTCAACTTACAAAATTCGTCTGTGTGAGCCATGGTTTTCAGGTAAATTTAGAAAATCACCTGTGCGGGCCAGGGTTTTCAGGTCCAAAATGTTCTGTGCGGGCCAGGGTTTTCCCTCCCCCTGCCTCTCCCGCTTGTACCTCACACCCCCTCCCTCCCCCCTTACCTCACAATCTCTCGCGTCACCTTTATTTACCTTAGGCCAGCCAGCCAGACGCTTCGTGTAGGTCGCCCTTATCTTATCTTATCTTCTCCATAATATCTGGACCGTCCCTCCACCCTCTCTCTCTCTCTCTCTCTCCTCTTCATATTATTCTCTCTTCCTATTTTTCTGACATCGTAATGTTCTGTTCCTTTTTTCATTAACCAGTTAGTTTTATACAAATCAACCGAAGCATCTCAATGTAGCCTTTATTACTGAAACTGTCTCCGAGACTATCTAAGCTGGCACCAGCTACCTGCCCCAGGCTATCTGCCCGAGGCAATCATCACCTGATTACCTGCCCTGTCATCTACCAGTCATTGTCAGCGTTCGCCACCGTAATAATTTATATATATACATTAGGCGTTAATAAAACTATTTATTTATTTATAATTTATTTAGTCATCTAATTCTTAGTTTACACAATTTATAATAAAAGAGTTTATTCCCAGTATTCGCCAATCATTCTCGCTATTAATAAAACAGCCAAACGCTCACTCAAGGGCACACTATTGTTATTACGCTCATTCAGGGGCCCCCTCAGATCGCCTAAGGTCAAAGTCTTAGAGGCCTACACTTTCAGTCAACATTCAATCTTCATCCTGTTCACAAGGGGTCAGATTCACGAAAGCACTTACGCCAGCACTTACGAACGTGTACATCTTTCCTCAATCTTTAACGGCTTTGGTTACATTTAGTAAACAGTTTACAAGCATGAAAACTTGCCAATCAACTGTTGTTATTGTTATAAACAGCCTCCTGGTGCTTCGGAGCTCATTAACTGTTTAATAATTGGAAACAAAGCCGCCAAAGATTGAGAAAAGATGTACAGGTTCGTAAGTGCTTTCGTGAATCTAGCCCAAGGTTCCCCCAGCCTAGTCATATCATCATGTCAGTGTGTCCCCTGTGTCTGTCTCCTCTCAACAACGAAATCGTGCATGTGTGTCAAACGCAGTGTTTAACATGCCTAGGTGAAATGTCCATCAACGCTCTTCAAGAATGCAGACTGTATAGGATGCAACGGGCCTACACCGCCTGGACATTTTGACGTAACCTGTACCAGCTGTGGACAACTCTATTGTGCAAATCGTAAGTACCTCTTTTTCTCGCACATTCAATAAACTTTCAAAGAAAATATATATCTGAAACACACATACATACATACATACAGACAGTCAATTTATATATATTATTCTTATTTCAGTTCATGGTTCTACTTCCTGCCCGTACTGTCGTTTGTCCGTTAACCGGGAACCTCCCACCGAAGCCAGAAACGTCATTGAACCTCCGCCCAAACGCCGTCGCATCATAAATAACCGTACGTTTTCACAATAATTTTCGTAATTTAAAAAAGTTAATAATTATATATTTTAAACAAGTGTATAAATAAGTAATATGTACTCATACAGAAAAATGTTTCCATTACAGGAGTTCCTATTCGTGATCAAGAGAATCTCATACTTGGTGGAATCAACATCGCAGCTCGTAAGTAATATTATTATTTATCTGTACTTCGGTTTTTCCTCTTATTTAGACTTTTTGTTTTTCCTCTTAATAAATCCTCTTATTTACACGATATTTTCCTCTTAAAGTTACAAAACATTGTTTTCCTATTAAGGTTTTCAAATCCTCTTATTGTTTTCAAATTTGCTTTCCTCTTAATGTTTATTCATTGCTAATATTATATTACAGAATCGCCCCTGGATTCAACCCAACCCTCTGAGTGGAGCACGCCTGTACGCAGTCAACCCCAGCTTTCCCAGGAGCTAGAAGAAGATGCACCAGACGGCAACCTGCAGGCATCCTCAGATGAAGAAGAAGACAATCAACCCCCTGTTCACGACATATCAGATGAAGAAGTCAACGCCCCGGATTCCCCCAGAGGTACTTAACTTAGATAACGTTTCTCCACGAGTGTTAGAAGTCATACACCATTTCGAAGGATCATTCTCGAGACATTCTTTCTCCATTCCCGGTCATTTAGATGCTGACCCCAGCGTATATATAAATAGGTATAGGGAATTTTTTATAGAATATATAGACAATCAGTTCAGACAAATACAGGAAGAATTCCCTCCCTCATTTCACATTTACCCTGATGTAAGCCTAATTTTGCAAAAACTTAATCATGTTGACGATCAATATGAAATATTAGACGAAGTATTTTCAATTAGAGGCGAAACTCAGACTGTTACACAGGAAGAGGTTGAAGTTCTTGTAAATTCATGGGTTGATGAAATGTCTGCTAAAATTGACGAATGCCTAAAAAAATGTCCAATCCTCAAGTGTAGGAATTCATTCCATGTCTGGCTTTGCCATTAATTTTTCATATATTCGCCACCCTATGCACCTTGGATCATATATACCATATCCTGCAAAATTAAAAGGTAAAGAATCAGTATTTAATCCTGAAAGTGAAGGAGATGAGTGTTTGTTACAGTGCATTGCAGCGTATAAAAACTTAGCATTGGGCAGGACCATGGATAACGTTAGAAAGTGTTACAAAAACCTTCAATGGTGTAGAAGATTCGTAGTATGGGCAGATGAAATCAGATTCCCCGTATCATTTGATAATCTTAAGAAAATAGAGAAGCTTAACAAAATTTCTATTTATATTTATACAGTAACTCATGAATGTAACAGATACTATCTTAGTTTAGCTAGGAAAAGCCAGGAAAAGCATGTCGATAAAGTCCTTTTGTTGTTATTAGAAGGCAAGCATCTCTGTCTGATCAAGGACTTTGATAAATTTGTAAAGAATATTAACCATAATCAGTATAATATTCCTAACACTCACAAATTCTGCAAAATTTGTCTTTTGCATGCTTCCTTAGATGAAATTCAGGCTCACGAAGAGTCATGCACTGTATCCCAAGTATTTTCGATCTATAATCCTAGTGATAAAATCAGTTTTAAAAATTACGGTAGGACCTATAGCCCAACTCACACCGCCTATTACGATTTTGAATGTCTATTAGACCGTCAAAATCCTAGAGGCATGGTGTAATGTAAGCATAAAGCAATTGCTTATGCTTACATGATTTTAGACAGGGAATTCAATGTCGTAGAAACGTATTCATACGTAGGCCCAGACGCGGTCAATCATTTTATTACAAAGCTAGAAGCCTCATGGAAAGCTATTCATGCTCAGCTCCCCAACTTCCCTAAGAACTTGTCTAGAGAACAGGAAAGAATGTTTCAAAGACAAAATACGTGTCAATTGTGCCATCAAACTTTCAAGAATAAGAAAGATAAACATAGACATCATAATCATGCTATTCAGGAAAATAATTACTTAGGTGCTTATTGTGCTCGTTGCAATTTACAATGTAAAAATGCTCGTAGATACTTGACCACATTTTCCCATAATGCTGCCTATGATCATGGAATTATACTTAAAGAACTGTCCAAAAATCCTCACCGCAATGTAGAAATTCTAACCAAGGAAGGATTGAAATTTATGCAAGTCATCATAGGTGAACTTAAATTCCTAGATAGCCTAGCTCTCCTTAATGGGTCATTAGGAACCTTAGCAAGCGAGCACGTTGCCAGTAAGAAAGCCACCAAGTACACTGAACACATACTAAATGGCGTATCCGATGAAGCTAAAGCTCTGTTATTTGGTTCGTTAATTTTATTTCTTAGACTTCTGCTGTTGGTGTGGTGTACCCTGGGTGAATTGTTGTTTTGCGGACCTTCTCTTTCCCTGATCGTTTTGCCGGTTCCTTTCTCCCACAAGCACGTACTTTTGTTGCCTCCTTCCTCCAAATCAGTTCCCATGCCTCTATCTGCTGGCAGTTTGGGCCCAGGCAGGCACCTCTGGCCGCTTCTTCTGGCGGGTTCGCGGCGGCGGCGGCCCCAGCTCTCGGTGGATGCACCCATCACGAGCATACATTTCGTTTCTTCCATGGAGGTGTTCCCAGTTGTCTATGAAAGATGTTGCGTTTGATTTGCAGTGTCTTTCCAGCCGGCAATTGGCACCGGGTGCCCTCGGTGTCCATTCGTTTCCCGCTCCCTTTCTTGGAGGAGTGCCGCATGTGATCGGGATTCCTCCCTTGCTCCTGGCTAACTCTGTGGCTGTTTTGTACCTCTGAATCAGTTCCTCACTCCTGACTCGACCAACATCATTTCCTCCCACGCTGGTGCAGATGGTGGGATTGTTCCCATTACCAGCCATGATGTCATTCATGTTGTTTGTAATATCACCAATGCCAGCTCCGGGATGGCGGGCCCTTGGCCTGTTCCCCCTGTCTCTGGCACAGGGCGTTCTGTCCAGGTGCCTTGTCTGGGAGTCTCCCACAACTAGTGTTTGCTTGGGTGCTTCCTTTACTTTCTGAGGGGCCTGCGCTTCCTTTCTCTTCGTTGCTTTCCCTTTTGCGCGGTCCACAGTCTCTCCACAGCGCTCGTCCTCCGGAGCGTCAGGTGAGTTTGGGGTTGCTGTGGCGTTTGAGGGCGGCTTTATCAAAGTCTTCTTGGGGCCCCTGTCTTTCGCAGCTCTCCGGGACGAGGTCCCTTTGCTGCTGGTCTCCTCCTTCGTTACTTCTCGTTGTTTTTTAAGCTGACGCACCTCCTCCCGCAGAGAGTCCAACTCTGTCCTCAGGGCTCCCACTAGAGTCACCAGGTCCTTCACTACAACTTCCATATTGCTATGATAATATAACAACACTCAGGAGCTCCGGTTAACACAACCTCTCACTGTGACTTCACCTGACCGACGTTTTTTTCACCTGAAAAAATCCTAAAGGGTTTTTTTCAGTTATATCGTACCAAGACTAGGGAAAGGATAGGTCCATTAAAAATTGAGACAGGTCAAATAACAGATAGTGATGAAGAGATGAGTAGTATTTTTAATAAATATTTTGTATCTGTATTTACTAAAGAGGAACTTAACAATATGCCTTCAGCCGAACAAGTCTATGTGGGTGGGGACGAGGACGGGTTGACGAGTTTAGCAGTTACCAGGGAGGATGTTCTTAAACAAATAGTAAAACTCAAACCAAACAAATCCCCAGGGCCGGATGAAGTGTTTGCCAGGGTGCTTAAAGAATGCAAAGAGGAGCTTTGTGACCCACTGTCAATCATATTTAATAAATCAATAGAGTCAGGCAGAGTGCCAGAGTTTTTGGAAAGTTGCTAATGTGATACCAGTTTTTAAGAAGGGAGATAGATCACTTGCGTCTAACTATCGACCAATTAGCCTAACGTCTATTGTGGGAAAGTTACTCGAATCTATAATAGCAAATAAAATTCGTCTTCATCTTGAAAAACATAAATTAATAATTGAGTCGCAACATGGTTTTATAAATGGCCGTTCATGTTTAACAAATTTGTTATCTTTTTATTCTAGCATTGTTGAGGCAGTTGATAGTGGTAAGGATTGCGATGTTGTATACCTTGACTTTAGCAGGGCTTTTGGTGCAGTGCCACATGAGGGACTGATTGGAAAGATGGAGTCTCGTGGTATTGGGGGTGCTATATTGGGCTGGATTGGGGCGTGGCTGTACCAAGGGAAACAGAGAGTTGGTGTAAGTGGAGTCGGGTCGGAGTGGGAGGGTGTTGTGGGTGGAGTGCCTCAGGGCTCTGTCCTGGGACCTCTGTTGTTTGTAATTTATATAAATGATTTGGATTCGGGTTTGGGTGGCGGCATTTGCAAGTTTGCCGATGATACGAGGATCGGTGGGGAGGTTAGTTCGGGGGAGGACTCACTGTCACTTCGGGTTGATCTGGATAGGGTTTTGGGATGGTCAAAGGATTGGCGGATGCAGTTTGGTGCTGATAAGTGTGGAGTTCTAAGGTTGGGTAGTGATGATGGAGTTGCAGGATGCGAGCTGGGTGGTGTTGTGATTGCGAAGTCGGATTGGGGGGGATCTGGGAGTTATGATTAGTAGGAATTTGAAACAGGAGGATCGGTGCATGGGTGTTCGTGGTAAGGCAGGTCGGACACTTGGATTTGTTAGTCGCAGCGTTGGTGGCAAGACGCCTGGTGTGGTTCTCGAGCTGTACCTTGCTCTAGTTGGGCCCCATTTGGATTGTGCAGTTCAGTTTTGGTCGCCATATTATGGAATGGATGTGGGTTCACTTGAACGTGTCCAGCGTGGGGTGACTGGGTTGGTTCCCCAAGTTGGAGGTCTTTCATATGAAGAAAGATTAACAAAGCTTGGGTTGCATTCACTGGAAAGGCGGGGGGTTGGGGGTGGCATGGTGGGGGTTTGCGGGTGGATGAATGGACATAGCCGGGGGGATGTTAGTGGGGTGTTAGGAGTATCAACACAGGACGGAGCACGAAGCAGTGGGTGTAGATTGGATGGGTTTGGATTTGGGAGGGACTTGGGTGGATGCTGGTTCGGTGGCAGGGTTGTTGGTTTGTGGAACCAATTGCCGCGTGGCGTTGTGGAGGTGGGGTCCCTCGATTGTTTCGGGCACGGGTTGGACGGGTGTGTGAGTGGGATTGGGTGGTTATAGAATAGGAGCTGCCTCGTATGGGCCAATAGGCCTTCTGCAGTTACCTTTGTTCTTATGTTCTTATGTTCTTATTAGGAACCTTAGCAAGCGAGCACGTTGCCAGTAAGAAAGCCACCAAGTACACTGAACACATACTAAATGGCGTATCCGATGAAGCTAAAGCTCTGTTAATTAAAGGTAAACAAAGCCTATGTTATGATTATATTTCTTCCATGGACGTGTTAGACGAACCTCAGCTCCCATCGCGAGATAAGTTTTACAATGTTTTACATGATGTTCCACTGTCTGAAGAAGATTATAACATTGCTCTTAAAGTATTTAATTTAGGGAACTGTACAAACATCAAGGATTACCTCATGTTATTTTAAAAGTTGACGTAGGAATGTTAGTTGATATATTTACACATTGGCGAACATCACTGAAAGAAATTTATGAACTAGATATTGTTTTCTATGTATCACTTCCTAGTTACGCTTGGGACGCGTTCTTATTTAAATCAAAAGTTGTACTTGACTATGTGTATGATCAGAATATATATGATTTGTTGAGAAGGAATCTTAGAGGGGGGTTCACATCTTCCATAAGACAATTTACACAGGCTGTTAACGAGCACACTACATCTAACCCCAGCTCTGATGACGATACTCACATTTTGTACCTCGACTTCAACAGCCTATATATGCAGCGTGCATGGCTGAGGTACTTCCCCAGGGAGGGATTAGACAATTAACTGACCTTGAGCGGGATACCTTATTAGGGCAAGGGTTACAACATATCCCCTGTGATCAAGACAAAGGTTATTGGATTTTATGCGATACAAAACATGTATCTCCCGAGGTAGCTAGGTATACTGATGATCTGCCCCTTGTACTTTCTCATACTAATATAACTGAGGAGTTTTTGTCAGAGTACAGTAAGAAAACCCTTAATGATGAAAAACGTAAACTCCCACCTAAAAATACTAAGTTAATTGCATCCCACTTGCCCCAAAACAATTACTGATTTTATTACTCTATTGGATATGTTCAAATTGCTATGTTATGACTATAATTTATTTGCTATGATATTTTAATATTGTATATTCTATGATTTTATTACTGTATTTGATATGTTCAAATTGCTATTTTAAGACTATGATTTATTTGTTACTGTACTGGCTATGATTTGTTACTGTATTTGATATGAAATGACTATGATATTTTGATATTGTATATTCTATGATTTTATTACTGTGTTGGTTATGTTATGACTATGATTTTATTGGCTATGTTTAAATAAAAACTCGAATGTAGATTTCGTTTAAATACTCCTTTCATTATATATTTGTAGTTAGTCTATTGAATCCTAGCAACATGGAAGGGCAGAAAAAAGTTATTACTGAATCCCAGTTGAATATATTTAGTGAACCGTCAAGAATTATTATTGCTGGATTTTCAAATGGTGGGAAGAGCTATTTATGTGCTAAAATGATAGAGAAATATCAGCAGAACTTTGCAAAAATAATTATCTGTGGAAGCGGGTATAAAGAGATGAGAACTAATCCACTTATTAAACATAAGATATCTTTTTACTCTGAAATTGTAAACCCTTTAGACGATCGTGATCCAGAGGACACATCTCATATATAGTTGTTTATGATGACTTGTATGTTGAATCTACAAACTCTAAAATAGTAAGTGATATATTTACTAAGGGACGGCATGAGAACATCTCTGTTATTTTTATAACCCAAAATATATTTTTCAGTGGGAAATTTTCTAGATCTATAAGTTTAAATGCTTCTCATTTTATTCTGCTTAAATCAAGAGACTTGTCCCAGATAGAAACATTACGCAGACAAATATTCGGAAAACAAGATGCCAAGAAATTTTTAGATATATATAAGAAAGTGATTTCTCGACAGCATGGGTATTTACTTGTTGACTTGGGCGTTAAAACACCTGAATCCATAATATTTAGGGGAAATATTGTAAATGAACCCCCATATGAAATAGTGAATCAATGGTGAACATTACACAAACTCTTAATAAGATATACAATGACCCCAAGTCCATAGGTGGGTTTGGTGGCGTTTTAAAATTGTATAAGACAGCAAAGAAAACAATCCCTGAATTAACTATAAGAGATGTGAAAGACTATTTAAAAACGTCTAATGCATATACCTTACATCTGTTAAAAAAACGTAAATTTAAACGAAGACGTATCTTAGCACCTAGACCTAAAGCTTTCTTTACCAGTGACTTGGCTGATATGACATTGTTAGCTAAGCACAACAATGATATTAAATATTTATTAGTTTGTGTTGATATATTTTCAAGGTTTGCACATGTAGTTCCACTATCCACTAAATCATGTCAGAGTGTAAGTGAAGCCATGAAAACTATTCTGGATTTACCTTCATCAAAAGGTGTAAGGAAGCTTAACACTGATAAGAGCGGTGAACTCTATAATAAATATATGAAACGATTGTTAGACAGTAAAAACATTGATCTGTACAGTGTATTTTCTCAGGAAACTAAAGCCAGCATTGCAGAGAGATTTATAAGAACATTGAAAACTAAGATATATAAATATTTAACGGCTTATAACACCTTAACCTATATAAATGTTTTACCTGATATGGTTAAAACGTATAATAGAACACCACATAGAGGATTAAAGGGGAAAATACCTATTGATGTACATGCTTTATCTTCGCCTCAAGATGTGACTAGGCAATTTAAGCTCATGTATAAAGGAGAGCAGCAGACTAAGCCACGCATCAGTAATCATCTGTCTGTAGGAGAT
>NC_091207.1:34746300-34832440 GCF_040958095.1 Procambarus clarkii
AAGACAATGTCCACTATTCACAAGACACAAGACAATGTTCACTATACACTATACATAAGACAATGACAACTATACACTAGTCACAAAATAATGACCACTATACACTAGACACAAGACAATGACCACTATACAGTAGTCACAAGACAATGACCACTATACACTAGACACAATACAATGACCACTATACACTAGACACAAGGCAATGTACACTATACACAAGTCACAAGACAATGTCCACTATACACAAGACAATGACCACTATACACTAGTCACAAAATAATGACCACTTTACACTAGATACAAGACAATGACCACCATACACTAGTGATAAGATAATGTTCATTATACACTAGACACAAGACAATGTCCACTATACACTAGACACAAAACAATGACCACTATACACTAGTCACAAGACAATGTCCACTATACACAAGTCACAAGACAATGTCCACTATATACACGGCAATAACCACTATACACTAGACACAAGACAATGACCACAATACATTTGACACAAGACAATAACAATTATACACTAGACACAAGGCAATGACCACTATACACTAGTCACAGGACAATGGCCACTATACACTAGACACAAGACAATGACCACTATACATTTCACACAAGACAATGACCACTATACACTAGTCACAGGACAATGTCCACTATACACTAGACACAAGCCAATGGCCACTATACACTAGACACAAGACGATGTCCACTATACACTAGACAAAAGACAATGTCTACTATTCACTACACAGAAGACAATGACCACAATACACTACACACATGACAATGTCCACTATACACTAGACACAAGACAATGACCACTATACACTAAACACAAGACAATGACCACTATACACTACACACACGACATTGTCCACTAAACACTAGACACAAGATAATGTCCACAATACACTAGTTACAAGACAATGACCACTATACACTAGTTCCAAGACAATGACCACTATACACTAGACACAAGACAATGACCACTATTCACTAGACACAAGGAAATGTCCACTATACACCAGACACAAAACAAGGCAATGACCACTATACACTAGTCACAGGACTATGGCCACTATACACTAGACACAAGACAATGACCACTATACATTTCACACAAGACAATGACCACTATACACTAGTCACAGGACAATGTCCACTATACACTAGACACAAGCCAATGACCACTATACACTAGACAGAAGACGATGTCCACTATACACTAGACAAAAGACAATGTCCACTATTCACTAGACACAAGACAATGACCACTATACACCAGACATATGACAATGTCCACTATACACTAGACACAAGACAATGACCACTATACACTAAACACAAGACAATGACCACTATACACTACACACACGACAATGTCCACTAAAAAGTAGACACAAGATAATGTCCACTATACACTAGATACAAGACAATGACCACTATACACTAGTTACAAGACAATGACCACTATACACTAGACACAAGACAATGACCACTATACACTAGACACAAGGAAATGTCCACTATACACCAGACACAAAACAATGACCACTATACATTAGTCACAAGACAATGACCACTATACACTAGACTTAAGATAATGAACACTATACACTAGACACAAGGCAATGTCCACTATACACTAGACACAAGACAATGACCACTATACACTAGACACAAGACAATGACCACTATACACTTGACACAAGACAATGACCACTGTACACTAGACATAAGACAATGACCATAATATACTAGACACAAGACAATGACAACTATACACTAGTCACAAGACAATGACCACTATACACTTGACACAAGACAATGACCACTGTACACTATACACAAGACAATGAACACTATACACTAGACACAAGACAATGACCACTATACACTTGACACAAGACAATGACCACTATACACTAGACATAAGACAATGACCATAATACACTAGACACAAGACAATGACAACTATACACTAGTCACAAGACAATGACCACTACACACAAGGCACAAGACAATGTCCAATATTAACTAGACACAAGACAATGACCACTATATACTAGTTTCAAGACAATGACCACTATACATTAGACACAAGACAATATCCACTATACACTAGTCAAAAGACAATGACCACTATACACTAGACAGAAGACGATGTCCACTATACACTAGACAAAAGACAATGTCCACTATTCACTAGACACAAGACAATGACCACTATACACCAGACATATGACAATGTCCACTATACACTAGACACAAGACAATGACCACTATACACTAAACACAAGACAATGACCACTATACACTACACACACGACAATTTCCACTAAACACTAGACACAAGATAATGTCCACTATACACTAGTTAAAAGACAATGACCACTATACACTAGTTACAAGACAATGACCACTATACACTAGACACAAGACAATGACCACTGTACACTAGACACAAGGAAATGTCCACTATACACCAGACACAAAACAATGACCACTATACATTAGTCACAAGACAATGACCACTATACACTAGACTTAAGACAATGAACACTATACACTAGACACAAGGCAATGTCCACTATACACTAGTCACAAGACAATGTCCACTATACACTAGACACAAGACAATGACCACTATACACTAGACACAAGACAATGACCACTATACACTTGACACAAGACAATGACCACTGTACACTAGACATAAGACAATGACCATAATATACTAGACACAAGACAATGACAACTGTACACTAGTCACAAGACAATGACCACTATACACTTGACACAAGACAATGACCACTGTACACTGTACACAAGACAATGAACACTATACACTAGACACAAGACAATGACCACTATACACTTGACACAAGACAATGACCACTATACACTAGACATAAGACAATGACCATAATACACTAGACACAAGACAATGACAACTATACACTAGTCACAAGACAATGACCACTACACACAAGGCACAAGACAATGTCCAATATTAACTAGACACAAGACAATGACCACTATATACTAGTTTCAAGACAATGACCACTATACATTAGACACAAGACAATGTCCACTATACACTAGACACAAGACAATGTCCACTATACACTAGACACAAGACAATGTCCACTATACACTATACACTAGACACAAGACAATGTCCACTATACACTAGACACAAGACAATGACCACTGTACACTAGACACATGACAATGTCCACTATACACAAGACAATGACCATTATACACTAGTTACAAGACAATGACCAATATACACTAGACACAATAAAATGACCACTATACACTAGACACAAGACAATGACCACTATACACTAGACACAAGACAATGACCACTATACACTAGACACAAGACCATGACCACAATATACTAGGCACATGACAATGACCAATAGACACAAGACAATGACCATTATACACTAGACACAAAATAATGACCACTATACACAAGTCAAAAGACAAATACCACTATACACTAGTCACAGGACAATGATCCCTATACACTAGTCACAACACAATGTCCACTATACACTAGACAGAAGACAATGTCCACTATGCACTAGACATAAGACAATAACCACTATACAATAGTTACAAGACAATGACCACTATACACTAGACGCAAGACAATGTCCACTATACACTATACATAAGACAATGACAACTATACACTAGTCACAAAATAATGACCACTATACGCTAGACACAAGACAATGACCACTATACAGTAGTCACAAGACAATGACCACTATACACTAGACACAATACAATGACCACTATACGCTAGACACAAGGCAATGTACACTATACACAAGTCACAAGACAATGTCCACTATACACAAGACAATGACCACTATACACTAGTCACAAAATAATGACCACTTTACACTAGATACAAGACAATGACCACCATACACTAGTGATAAGATAATGTTCACTGTACATTAGACACAAGACAATGACCACTATACACTAGACACAAGACAATGTCCATTATACAGTAGTCACAAGACAATGACCACTATACACTAGTGACAAGACAATGTCCATTATACAGAACTCAATGACCACTATACACTAGACACAAGACAATGACCACTATTCACTAGACACAAGGAAATGTCCACTATACACCAGACACAAAATAATGACCACTATATACTAGACACAAGACAATGACCACTATACACTAGACACAAGACAATGACCACTATACACTTGACACAAGACAATGACCACTGTACACTAGACATAAGACAATGCCCATAATATACTAGACACAAGACAATGACAACTATACACTAGTCACAAGACAATGACCACTATACACTAGACTTAAGACAATGAACACTATACACTAGACACAAGGCAATGTCCACTATACACTAGTCACAAGACAATGTCCACTATACACCAGACACAAAACAATGACCACTATACATTAGTCACAAGACAATGACCACTATACACTAGACTTAAGACAATGAACACTATACACTAGATACAAGGCAATGTCCACTATACACTAGTCACAAGACAATGTCCACTATACACTAGGCACAAGACAATGACCACTATACACTAGTCACAAGACAATGTCCACTATACACTAGACACAAGACAATGACCACTATACACTAGACACAAGACAATGACCACTATACAGTAGTCACAAGACAATGACCACTATACACTAGTGACAAGACAATGTCCATTATACAGAACTCAATGACCACTATACACTAGACACAAGACAATGACCACTATTCACTAGACACAAGACAATGACCACTATACACTAGTCACAAGACAATGTCCACTATACATTTGACACAAGACAATAACAACTATACACTAGACACAAGACAATGACCACTATACACTAGACACAAGACAATGACTACTATACACTAGACACAAGACAATGACCACTATACATTTCACACAAGACAATGACCACTATACACTAGTCACAGGACAATGTCCACTATACATTTGACACAAGACAATAACAACTATACACTAGACACAAGACAATGACCACTATACACAAGACAATGACCACTATACACTAGACACAAGACAATGACCACTATACATTTCACACAAGACAATGACCATTATACACTAGTCACAGGACAATGTCCACTATACACTAGACACAAGCCAATGACCACTATACACTAGACACAAGACGATGTCCACTATACACTAGACACAAGACAATGTCCACTATTCACTAGACACAAGACAATGACCACTATACACTAGACACATGACAATGTCATGGCCACTATACACTAGACACAAGACAATGACCATAATATACTAGACACAAGACAATGACAACTATACACTAGTCACAAGACAATGACCACTATACACTAGACTTAAGACAATGAACACTATACACTAGACACAAGGCAATGTCCACTATACACTAGTCACAAGACAATGTCCACTATACACCAGACACAAAACAATGACCACTATACATTAGTCACAAGACAATGACCACTATACACTAGACTTAAGACAATGAACACTATACACTAGATACAAGGCAATGTCCACTATACACTAGTCACAAGACAATGTCCACTATACACTAGGCACAAGACAATGACCACTATACACTAGTCACAAGACAATGTCCACTATACACTAGACACAAGACAATGACCACTATACACTAGACACAAGACAATGACCACTATACAGTAGTCACAAGACAATGACCACTATACACTAGTGACAAGACAATGTCCATTATACAGAACTCAATGACCACTATACACTAGACACAAGACAATGACCACTATTCACTAGACACAAGACAATGACCACTATACACTAGTCACAAGACAATGTCCACTATACATTTGACACAAGACAATAACAACTATACACTAGACACAAGACAATGACCACTATACACTAGACACAAGACAATGACTACTATACACTAGACACAAGACAATGACCACTATACATTTCACACAAGACAATGACCACTATACACTAGTCACAGGACAATGTCCACTATACATTTGACACAAGACAATAACAACTATACACTAGACACAAGACAATGACCACTATACACAAGACAATGACCACTATACACTAGACACAAGACAATGACCACTATACATTTCACACAAGACAATGACCATTATACACTAGTCACAGGACAATGTCCACTATACACTAGACACAAGCCAATGACCACTATACACTAGACACAAGACGATGTCCACTATACACTAGACACAAGACAATGTCCACTATTCACTAGACACAAGACAATGACCACTATACACTAGACACATGACAATGTCATGGCCACTATACACTAGACACAAGACAATGACCATAATATACTAGACACAAGACAATGACAACTATACACTAGTCACAAGACAATGACCACTATACACTAGACTTAAGACAATGAACACTATACACTAGACACAAGGCAATGTCCACTATACACTAGTCACAAGACAATGTCCACTATACACCAGACACAAAACAATGACCACTATACATTAGTCACAAGACAATGACCACTATACACTAGACTTAAGACAATGAACACTATACACTAGATACAAGGCAATGTCCACTATACACTAGTCACAAGACAATGTCCACTATACACTAGGCACAAGACAATGACCACTATACACTAGTCACAAGACAATGTCCACTATACACTAGACACAAGACAATGACCACTATACACTAGACACAAGACAATGACCACTAAACAGTAGTCACAAGACAATGACCACTATACACTAGTGACAAGACAATGTCCATTATACAGAACTCAATGACCACTATACACTAGACACAAGACAATGACCACTATTCACTAGACACAAGACAATGACCACTATACACTAGTCACAAGACAATGTCCACTATACATTTGACACAAGACAATAACAACTATACACTAGACACAAGACAATGACCACTATACACTAGACACAAGACAATGACTACTATACACTAGACACAAGACAATGACCACTATACATTTCACACAAGACAATGACCACTATACACTAGTCACAGGACAATGTCCACTATACATTTGACACAAGACAATAACAACTATACACTAGACACAAGACAATGACCACTATACACAGGACAATGTCCACTATACACTAGACACAAGCCAATGACCACTATACACTAGACACAAGACGATGTCCACTATACACTAGACACAAGACAATGTCCACTATTCACTAGACACAAGATAATGACCACCATACACTAGACACATGACAATGTCATGGCCACTATACACTAGACACAAGACAATGACCACTATACACTAAACACAAGACAATGACCACTATACACTAGACACAAGACAATGACCACTATACACTAGACACAAGGAAATGTCCACTATACACCAGACACAAAACAATGACCACTATACACTAGACACAAGACAATGTCCACTATACACTAGACACAAGACAATGTCCACTATACACTAGACACAAGACAATGTCCACTATACACTAGACACAAGACAATGACCACTATACACTAAACACATGACAATGTCCACTATACACAAGACAATGACCATTATACACTAGTTACAACACAATGACCAATATACACCATACACAAGAAAATGAACACTGTACACTAGACACAATAAAATGACCACTATACACTAGCCACAAGACAATGACCACTATACACTAGACACAAGACAATGACCACTATACACTAGTCAAAAGACAATGACCACTATACACTAGTCACAAGACAATGACCACTATACACTAGTTACAAGACAATGACCACTATACACTAGACACAAGACAAATTACACTATTCACTTGACACAAAACAATGACCACTATACACTAGACACAAGACAATGTCCACTATACACTAGACACAAGACAATGTCCACTATACACTATACACTAGACACAAGACAATGTCCACTATACACTAGACACAAGACAATGACCACTATACACTAGACACATGTCAATGTCCACTATACACTAGACAATGACCATTATACACTAGTTACAAGACAATGACCAATATACACTATACACAAGAAAATGACCACTGTACACTAGACACAATAAAATGACCACTATACACTAGACACAAGACAATGACCACTATACACTAGACACAAGACAATGACCACTATACACTAGACACAAGACAATGACCACAATATACTAGGCACATGACAATGACCACTATACACTAGACACAAGAC
Organism: Procambarus clarkii; assembly: GCF_040958095.1. NCBI lineage: Eukaryota > Metazoa > Arthropoda > Malacostraca > Decapoda > Cambaridae > Procambarus > Procambarus clarkii. The sequence goes on from NC_091207.1 coordinate 34,754,642, forward strand.
AATGACCAATATACACTAGACACAAAATAATGACCACTATACACAAGTCAAAAGACAAATACCACTATACACTAGTCACAGGACAATGATCCCTATACACTAGTCAAAACACAATGTCCACTATACACTAGACAGAAGACAATGAACACTATACACTAGACACAAGGCAATGTCCACTATACACTAGTCACAAGACAATGTCCACTATACACCAGACACAAAACAATGACCACTATACATTAGTCACAAGACAATGACCACTATACACTAGACTTAAGACAATGAACACTATACACTAGATACAAGGCAATGTCCACTATACACTAGTCACAAGACAGTGACCACTATACACTAGTGACAAGACAATGTCCATTATACAGAACTCTATGACCACTATACACTAGACACAAGACAATGACCACTATTCACTAGACACAAGACAATGACCACTATACACTAGTCACAAGACAATGTCCACTATACATTTGACACAAGACAATAACAACTATACACTAGACACAAGACAATGACTACTATACACTAGACACAAGACAATGACTACTATACACTAGACACAAGACAATGACCACTATACATTTCACACAAGACAATGACCACTATACACTAGTCACAGGACAATGTCCACTATACATTTGACACAAGACAATAACAACTATACACTAGACACAAGACAATGACCACTATACACAAGACAATGACCACTATACACTAGACACAAGACAATGACCAATATACATTTCACACAAGACAATGACCACTATACACTTGTCACAGGACAATGTCCACTATACACTAGACACAAGCCAATGACCACTATACACTAGACACAAGACGATGTCCACTATACACTAGACACAAGACAATGTCCACTATTCACTAGACACAAGACAATGACCACTATACACTAGACACATGACAATGTCATGGCCACTATACACTAGACACAAGACAATGACCACTATACACTAAACACAAGACAATGACCACTATACACTAGACACAAGACAATGACCACTATACACTAGACACAAGGAAATGTCCACTATACACCAGACACAAAACAATGACCACTATACACTAGACACAAGACAATGTCCACTATACACTAGACACAAGACAATGTCCACTATACACTAGACACAAGACAATGTCCACTATACACTAGACACAAGACAATGACCACTATACACTAAACACATGACAATGTCCACTATACACAAGACAATGACCATTATACACTAGTTACAACACAATGACCAATATACACCATACACAAGAAAATGACCACTGTACACTAGACACAATAAAATGACCACTATACACTAGCCACAAGACAATGACCACTATACACTAGACACAAGACAATGACCACTATACACTAGTCAAAAGACAATGACCACTATACACTAGTCACAAGACAATGACCACTATACACTAGTTACAAGACAATGACCACTATACACTAGACACAAGACAAATTACACTATTCACTTGACACAAAACAATGACCACTATACACTAGACACAAGACAATGTCCACTATACACTAGACACAAGACAATGTCCACTATACACTATACACTAGACACAAGACAATGTCCACTATACACTAGACACAAGACAATGACCACTATACACTAGACACATGTCAATGTCCACTATACACAAGACAATGACCATTATACACTAGTTACAAGACAATGACCAATATACACTATACACAAGAAAATGACCACTGTACACTAGACACAATAAAATGACCACTATACACTAGACACAAGACAATGACCACTATACACTAGACACAAGACAATGACCACTATACACTAGACACAAGACAATGACCACAATATACTAGGCACATGACAATGACCACTATACACTAGACACAAGACAATGACCACTATACACTAGACACAAAATAATGACCACTATACACAAGTCAAAAGACAAATACCACTATACACTAGTCACAGGACAATGATCCCTATACACTAGTCAAAACACAATGTCCACTATACACTAGACAGAAGACAATGTCCACTTTGCACTAGACATAAGACAATAACCACTATACAATAGTTACAAGACAATGACCACTATACACTAGACGCAAGACAATGTCCACTATTCACAAGACACAAGACAATGTTCACTATACACTATACATAAGACAATGACAACTATACACTAGTCACAAAATAATGACCACTATACACTAGACACAAGACAATGACCACTATACAGTAGTCACAAGACAATGACCACCATACACTATACACAATACAATGACCACTATACACTAGACACAAGGCAATGTACACTATACACAAGTCACAAGACAATGTCCACTATACACAAGACAATGACCACTATACACTAGTCACAAAATAATGACCACTTTACACTAGATACAAGACAATGACCACCATACACTAGTGATAAGATAATGTTCACTGTACACTAGACACAAGACAATGACCACTATACACTAGACACAAGACAATGTCCACTATACAGTAGTAACAAGACAATGACCACTATACACTAGACACAAGACAATGACCACTATTCACTAGACACAAGACAATGACCACTATTCACTAGTCACAAGACAATGTCCACTATACATTTCACACAAGACAATGACCACTATACACTAGACACAAGACAATGACCACTATACATTTCACACAAGACAATGACCACTATACACTAGACACAAGACAATGACCACTATACATTTCACACAAGACAATGACCACTATACACTAGTCACAGGACAATGTCCACTATACACTAGACACAAGCCAATGACCACTATACACTAGACACAAGACGATGTCCACTATACACTAGACACAAGACAATGTCCACTATTCACTACACACAAGACAATGACCATTATACACTAGTTACAAGACAATGACCACCATACACTAGACACAATACAATGACCACTATACACTAGACACAAGGCAATGTACACTATACAAAAGTCACAAGACAATGTCCACTATACACACAAGACAATGACCACTATACACTAGTCACAAGATAATGACCACTTTACACTAGATACAAGACAATGACCACCATACACTAGTGATAAGATAATGTTCACTATACACTAGACACAAGTCAATGACCACTGTACACTAGTTACAAGACAATGACCACTATACACTAGACACAAGTCAATGTACACTATACACTAGACACAAGACAATGACCACTATACACTAGTCACAAGACGATGACCACGATACACTAGTCAAAAGACAATGACCACTATACACTAGTCACAAGACAATGACCACTATACACTAGTTACAAGACAATGACCACTATACACTAGACACAAGACAATGTTCACTATTCACTTGACACAAGACAATGACCACTATACACTAGACACAAGACAATGTCCACTATACACTAGACACAAGACAATGTCCACTATACACTAGACACAAAACAATGACCACTATACACTAGCCACAAGACAATGTCCACTATACACAAGTCACAAGACAATGTCCACTATATACACGGCAATGACCACTATACACTAGACACAAGACAATGACCACTATACACTAGACACAAGACAATGACCACTATACACTAGTCACAGGACAATGTCCACTATACACTAGACACAAGACAATGACCACTATACACTAGACACAATACAATGACCACTATACACTAGTCACAAAATAATGACCACTTTACACTAGATACAAGACAATGACCACCATACAATAGTGATAAGATAATGTTCACTATACACTAGACACAAGACAATGACCACTGTACACTAGACACAAGACAATGACCACAATACATTAGTCACAAGACAATGCCCACTATACACTAGACACAAGACAATGACCATTATACACTAGACACAAGACAATGACCACTATACACTAGTCACAAGACAATGTCCACTATACACTAAACACAAGACAATGACCACTATACTCTAGTCACAAGACAATGTCCACTATACACTAGACACAAGACAATATCTGCTATACACAAGAAACAAGACAATGTCCACTATACAATAGACACAAGACAATGACCACAATGCACTAGACACAAGACAATGACCACTATACACTAGACACAAGGCAATGACCACTATACACTAGTCACAGGACAATGACCACTGTACACTAGACACAAGACAATGACCACTATACACTAGTCACAGGACAATGTCCACTATACACTAGACACAAGCCAATGGCCACTATACACTAGTTACAAGACAATGACCACTATACACTAGACACAAGACAATGACCACTATACACTAGTCACAAGACAATGTCCACTATACACTAGACACAAGACAATGACCACTATACACTAGACACAAGACAATGACCACTATACAGTAGTCACAAGACAATGACCACTATACACTAGTGACAAGACAATGTCCATTATACAGAACTCAATGACCACTATACACTAGACACAAGACAATGACCACTATTCACTAGACACAAGACAATGACCACTATACACTAGTCACAAGACAATGTCCACTATACATTTGACACAAGACAATAACAACTATACACTAGACACAAGACAATGACCACTATACACTAGACACAAGACAATGACTACTATACACTAGACACAAGACAATGACCACTATACATTTCACACAAGACAATGACCACTATACACTAGTCACAGGACAATGTCCACTATACATTTGACACAAGACAATAACAACTATACACTAGACACAAGACAATGACCACTATACACAAGACAATGACCACTATACACTAGACACAAGACAATGACCACTATACATTTCACACAAGACAATGACCACTATACCCTAGTCACAGGACAATGTCCACTATACACTAGACACAAGCCAATGACCACTATACACTAGACACAAGACGATGTCCACTATACACTAGACACAAGACAATGACCACTATACACTAGACACATGACAATGTCATGGCCACTATACACTAGACACAAAACAATGACCACTATACACTAGACACAAGACAATGACCACTATACACTAGACACAAGACAATGACCACTATACATTTCACACAAGACAATGACCAGTATACACTAGTCACAGGACAATGTCCACTATACACTTGACACAAGCCAATGACCACTATACACTAGACAGAAGACGATGTCCACTATACACTAGACAAAAGACAATGTCCACTATTCACTAGACACAAGACAATGACCACTATACACCAGACACATGACAATGTCCACTATTCACTAGACACAAGACAATGACCACTATACACTAAACACAAGACAATGACCACTATACACTACACACACGACAATGTCCACTAAACACTAGACACAAGATAATGTCCACTATACACTAGTTACAAGACAATGACCACTATACACTAGTTACAAGACAATTACCACTATACACTAGACACAAGACAATGACCACTATACACTAGACACAAGGAAATGTCCACTATACACCAGACACAAAACAATGACCACTATACATTAATCACAAGACAATGACCACTATACACTAGACTTAAGACAATGAACACTATACACTAGACACAAGGCAATGTCCACTATACACTAGTCACAAGACAATGTCCACTATACACTAGACACAAGACAATGACCACTATACACTAGTCACAAGACAATGTCCACTATACACTAGACACAAGACAATGACCACTATACACTAGACATAAGATAATGACCATAATATACTAGACACAAGACAATGACAACTATACACTAGTCACAAGACAATGACCACTATAAACTTGACACAAGACAATGACCACTGTACACTATACACAAGACAATGAACACTATACACTAGACACAAGACAATAACAACTATACACTAGTCACAAGACAATGACCACTATACACTTGACACAAGACAATGACCACTGTACACTATACACAAGACAATGAACACTATACACTAGACACAAGACAATGACCACTATACACTTGACACAAGACAATGACCACTATACACTAGACACAAGACAATGACCACTATACACTAGTCAAAAGACAATGACCACTATACACTAGTCACAAGACAATGACCACTATACACTAGTTACAAGACAATGACCACTATTCACTAGACACAAGACAATGTACAATATTCGCTTGACACAAAACAATGTCCACTATACACTAGACACAAGACAATGTCCACTATACACTAGACACAAGACAATGTCCACTATACACTATACACTAGACACAAGACAATGTCCACTATACACTAGACACAAGACAATGACCACTATACACTAGACAATTGACAATGTCCACTATACACAAGACAATGACCATTATACACTAGTTACAAGACAATGACCAATATACACTATACACAAGAAAATGACCACTGTACACTAGACACAATAAAATGACCACTATACACTAGACACAAGACAATGACCACTATACACTAGACACAAGACAATGACCACTATACACTAGACACAAGACAATGACCACAATATACTAGGCACATGACAATGACCACTATACACTAGACACAAGACAATGACCACTATACACTAGACACAAAATAATGACCACTATACACAAGTCAAAAGACAAATACCACTATACACTAGTCACAGGACAATGATCCCTATACACTAGTCACAACACAATGTCCACTATACACTAGACAGAAGACAATGTCCACTATGCACTAGACATAAGACAATAACCATAATACAATAGTTACAAGACAATGACCACTATACACTAGACGCAAGACAATGTCCACTATTCACAAGACACAAGACAATGTTCACTATACACTATACACTATACATAAGACAATGACAACTATACACTAGTCACAAAATAATGACCACTATACACTAGACACAAGACAATGACCACTATACAGTAGTCACAAGACAATGACCACTATACACTAGACACAATACAATGACCACTATACACTAGACACAAGGCAATGTACACTATACACAAGTCACAAGACAATGTCCACTAGACACAATACAATGACCACTATACACTAGTCACAAAATAATGACCACTTTACACTAGATACAAGACAATGACCACCATACAATAGTGATAAGATAATGTTCACTATACACTAGACACAAGACAATGACCACTGTACACTAGACACAAGACAATGACCACAATACATTAGTCACAAGACAATGCCCACTATACACTAGACACAAGACAATGACCATTATACACTAGACACAAGACAATGACCACTATACACTAGTCACAAGACAATGTCCACTATACACTAAACACAAGACAATGACCACTATACTCTAGTCACAAGACAATGTCCACTATACACTAGACACAAGACAATATCTGCTATACACAAGAAACAAGACAATGTCCACTATACAATAGACACAAGACAATGACCACAATGCACTAGACACAAGACAATGACCACTATACACTAGACACAAGGCAATGACCACTATACACTAGTCACAGGACAATGACCACTGTACACTAGACACAAGACAATGACCACTATACACTAGTCACAGGACAATGTCCACTATACACTAGACACAAGCCAATGGCCACTATACACTAGTTACAAGACAATGACCACTATACACTAGACACAAGACAATGACCACTATACACTAGTCACAAGACAATGTCCACTATACACTAGACACAAGACAATGACCACTATACACTAGACACAAGACAATGACCACTATACAGTAGTCACAAGACAATGACCACTATACACTAGTGACAAGACAATGTCCATTATACAGAACTCAATGACCACTATACACTAGACACAAGACAATGACCACTATTCACTAGACACAAGACAATGACCACTATACACTAGTCACAAGACAATGTCCACTATACATTTGACACAAGACAATAACAACTATACACTAGACACAAGACAATGACCACTATACACTAGACACAAGACAATGACTACTATACACTAGACACAAGACAATGACCACTATACATTTCACACAAGACAATGACCACTATACACTAGTCACAGGACAATGTCCACTATACATTTGACACAAGACAATAACAACTATACACTAGACACAAGACAATGACCACTATACACAAGACAATGACCACTATACACTAGACACAAGACAATGACCACTATACATTTCACACAAGACAATGACCACTATACCCTAGTCACAGGACAATGTCCACTATACACTAGACACAAGCCAATGACCACTATACACTAGACACAAGACGATGTCCACTATACACTAGACACAAGACAATGACCACTATACACTAGACACATGACAATGTCATGGCCACTATACACTAGACACAAAACAATGACCACTATACACTAGACACAAGACAATGACCACTATACATTTCACACAAGACAATGACCAGTATACACTAGTCACAGGACAATGTCCACTATACACTTGACACAAGCCAATGACCACTATACACTAGACAGAAGACGATGTCCACTATACACTAGACAAAAGACAATGTCCACTATTCACTAGACACAAGACAATGACCACTATACACCAGACACATGACAATGTCCACTATTCACTAGACACAAGACAATGACCACTATACACTAAACACAAGACAATGACCACTATACACTACACACACGACAATGTCCACTAAACACTAGACACAAGATAATGTCCACTATACACTAGTTACAAGACAATGACCACTATACACTAGTTACAAGACAATTACCACTATACACTAGACACAAGACAATGACCACTATACACTAGACACAAGGAAATGTCCACTATACACCAGACACAAAACAATGACCACTATACATTAATCACAAGACAATGACCACTATACACTAGACTTAAGACAATGAACACTATACACTAGACACAAGGCAATGTCCACTATACACTAGTCACAAGACAATGTCCACTATACACTAGACACAAGACAATGACCACTATACACTAGTCACAAGACAATGTCCACTATACACTAGACACAAGACAATGACCACTATACACTAGACATAAGATAATGACCATAATATACTAGACACAAGACAATGACAACTATACACTAGTCACAAGACAATGACCACTATACACTTGACACAAGACAATGACCACTGTACACTATACACAAGACAATGAACACTATACACTAGACACAAGACAATAACAACTATACACTAGTCACAAGACAATGACCACTATACACTTGACACAAGACAATGACCACTGTACACTATACACAAGACAATGAACACTATACACTAGACACAAGACAATGACCACTATACACTTGACACAAGACAATGACCACTATACACTAGACACAAGACAATGACCACTATACACTAGTCAAAAGACAATGACCACTATACACTAGTCACAAGACAATGACCACTATACACTAGTTACAAGACAATGACCACTATTCACTAGACACAAGACAATGTACAATATTCGCTTGACACAAAACAATGTCCACTATACACTAGACACAAGACAATGTCCACTATACACTAGACACAAGACAATGTCCACTATACACTATACACTAGACACAAGACAATGTCCACTATACACTAGACACAAGACAATGACCACTATACACTAGACAATTGACAATGTCCACTATACACAAGACAATGACCATTATACACTAGTTACAAGACAATGACCAATATACACTATACACAAGAAAATGACCACTGTACACTAGACACAATAAAATGACCACTATACACTAGACACAAGACAATGACCACTATACACTAGACACAAGACAATGACCACTATACACTAGACACAAGACAATGACCACAATATACTAGGCACATGACAATGACCACTATACACTAGACACAAGACAATGACCACTATACACTAGACACAAAATAATGACCACTATACACAAGTCAAAAGACAAATACCACTATACACTAGTCACAGGACAATGATCCCTATACACTAGTCACAACACAATGTCCACTATACACTAGACAGAAGACAATGTCCACTATGCACTAGACATAAGACAATAACCATAATACAATAGTTACAAGACAATGACCACTATACACTAGACGCAAGACAATGTCCACTATTCACAAGACACAAGACAATGTTCACTATACACTATACACTATACATAAGACAATGACAACTATACACTAGTCACAAAATAATGACCACTATACACTAGACACAAGACAATGACCACTATACAGTAGTCACAAGACAATGACCACTATACACTAGACACAATACAATGACCACTATACACTAGACACAAGGCAATGTACACTATACACAAGTCACAAGACAATGTCCACTATACACAAGACAATGACCACTATACACTAGTCACAAAATAATGACCACTTTACACTAGATACAAGACAATGACCACCATACACTAGTGATAAGATAATGTTCACTGTACACTAGACACAAGACAATGGCCACTATACACTTGACACAAGACAATGACCACTGTACACTAGACATAAGATAATGACCATAATATACTAGACACAAGACAATGACAACTATACACTAGTCACAAGACAATGACCACTATACACTTGACACAAGACAATGACCACTGTACACTATACACAAGACAATGAACACTATACACTAGACACAAGACAATGACCACTATACACTTGACACAAGACAAATACCACTATACACTAGACATAAGAAAATGACCATAATACACTAGACACAAGACAATGACAACTATACACTAGTCACAAGACAATGACCACTACACACAAGGCACAAGACAATGTCCAATATTAACTAGACACAAGACAATGACCACTATATACTAGTTTCAAGACAATGACCACTATACACTAGACACAAGACAATGACCACTATACACTAGTTACAAAACAATGACCACTATACACTAGACACAAGACAATGTACACTATTCACTTGACACAAAACAATGACCACTATACACTAGACACAAGACAATGTCCACTATACACTAGACACAAGACAATGTCCACTATACACTATACACTAGACACAAGACAATGTCCACTATACTCTACACACAAGACAATGTCTACTATACACTAGACACATGACAATGTCCAGTATACACAAGACAATGACCATTATACACTAGTTACAAGACAATGACCAATATACACTATACACAAGAAAATGACCACTGTAAACTAGACACAATAAAATAACCACTATACACTAGACACAAGACAATGACCACTATACACTAGACACAAGACAATGACCACTATACACTAGTCAAAAGACAATGACCACTATACACTAGTCACAAGACAATGACCACTATACACTAGTTACAAGACAATGACCACTATACACTAGACACAAGACAATGTACACTATTCGCTTGACACAAAACAATGTCCACTATACACTAGACACAAGACAATGTCCACTATACACTAGACACAAGACAATGTCCACTATACACTATACACTAGACACAAGACAATGTCCACTATACACTAGACACAAGACAATGACCACTATACACTAGACACATGACAATGTCCACTATACACAAGACAATGACCATTATACACTAGTTACAAGACAATGACCAATATACACTATACACAAGAAAATGACCACTGTACACTAGACACAATAAAATGACCACTATACACTAGACACAAGACAATGACCACTATACACTAGACACAAGACAATGACCACTATACACTAGACACAAGACAATGACCACAATATACTAGGCACATGACAATGACCACTATACACTAGACACAAGACAATGACCACTATACACTAGACACAAAATAATGACCACTATACACAAGTCAAAAGACAAATACCACTATACACTAGTCACAGGACAATGATCCCTATACACTAGTCACAACACAATGTCCACTATACACTAGACAGAAGACAATGTCCACTATGCACTAGACATAAGACAATAACCATAATACAATAGTTACAAGACAATGACCACTATACACTAGACGCAAGACAATGTCCACTATTCACAAGACACAAGACAATGTTCACTATACACTATACATAAGACAATGACAACTATACACTAGTCACAAAATAATGACCACTATACACTAGACACAAGACAATGACCACTATACAGTAGTCACAAGACAATGACCACTATACACTAGACACAATACAATGACCACTATACACTAGACACAAGGCAATGTACACTATACACAAGTCACAAGACAATGTCCACTATGCACAAGACAATGACCACTATACACTAGTCACAAAATAATGACCACTTTACACTAGATACAAGACAATGACCACCATACACTAGTGATAAGATAATGTTCACTGTACACTAGACACAAGACAATGACCACTATACACTAGACACAAGACAATGTCCACTATACAGTAGTCACAAGACAATGACCACTATACACTAGTGACAAGACAATGTCCATTATACAGAACTCAATGACCACTATACACTAGACACAAGACAATGACCACTATTCACTAGACACAAGACAATGACCACTATACACTAGTCACAAGACAATGTCCACTATACATTTGACACAAGACAATAACAACTATACACTAGACACAAGACAATGACCACTATACACTAGACACAAGATAATGACCACTATACATTTCACACAAGACAATGACCACTATACACTAGTCACAGGACAATGTCCACTATACATTTGACACAAGACAATAACAACTATACACTAGACACAAGACAATGACCACTATACACAAGACAATGACCACTATACACTAGACACAAGACAATGACCACTATACATTTCACACAAGACAATGACCACTATACACTAGTCACAGGACAATGTCCACTATACACTAGACACAAGCTAATGACCACTATACACTAGACACAAGACGATGTCCACTATACACTAGACACAAGACAATGTCCACTATTCACTAGACACAAGACAATGACCACTATACACTAGACACATGACAATGTCATGGCCACTATACACTAGACACAAGACAATGACCACTATACACTAAACACAAGACAACGACCACTATACACTACACACACGACAATGTCCACTAAACACTAGACACAAGATAATGTCCACTATACACTAGTTACAAGACAATGACCACTATACACTAGTTACAAGACAATGACCACTATACACTAGACAAAAGACAATGACCACTATACACTAGACACAAGGAAATGTCCACTATACACCAGACACAAAAACAATGACCACTATACATTAGTCACAAGATAATGACCACTATACACTAGACTTAAGACAATGAACACTATACACTAGACACAAGGCAATGTCCACTATACACTAGTCACAAGACAATGTCCACTATACACTAGGCACAAGACAATGACCACTATACACTAGTCACAAGACAATGTCCACTATACACAAGACACAAGACAATGACCACTATACACTAGACACAAGACAATGACCACTATACACTTGACACAAGACAATGACAACTGTACACTAGACATAAGACAATGACCATAATATACTAGACACAAGACAATGACAACTATACACTAGTCACAAGACAATGACCACTATACACTTGACACAAGACAATGACCACTGTACACTATACACAAGACAATGAACACTATACACTAGACACAAGACAATGACCACTATACACTTGACACAAGACAATGACCACTATACACTAGACATAAGACAATGACCATAATACACTAGACACAAGACAATGACAACTATACACTAGTCACAAGACAATGACCACTACACACAAGGCACAAGACAATGTCCAATATTAACTAGACACAAGACAATGACCACTATATACTAGTTTCAAGACAATGACCACTATACACTAGACACAAGACAATGACCACTATACACAAGACACAAGACAATGACCACTATACACTAGACACAAGGCAATGTACACTATACACAAGACAATGACCACTATACACTAGTCACAAGATAATGACCACTTTACACTAGATACAAGACAATGACCACCATACACTAGTGATAAGATAATGTTCACTATACACTAGACACAAGGCAATGACCACTATACACTAGACAAAAGACAATGTCCACTATACAGTAGTCACAAGACAAAGACTTCTATACACTAGTGACAAGACAATGTCCATTATACAGAACTCAAAGACCACTATACACTAGACACAAGACAATGACCACTATACACTAGACACAAGACAATGACCACTATACATTAGTCACAAGACAATGCCCACTATACACTTGACACAAGACAATGACCACTATACACTAGACACAAGACAATGACCATTATACACTAGACACAAGACAATGACCATTATACAGTAGACACAAGACAATGACCACTATACACTTGTCACAAGACAATGACCACTATACACTAGACACAAGACAATGACCATTATACACTAGACTCAAGACAATGACCACTATACACTAGTCACAGGACAATGTCCACTATACACTAGGCACATAACAATGACCACTATACACTAGACACAAGACAATGACCACTATACACTAGTCACAAGACAATGTCCACTATACATTTGACACAAGACAATAACAATTATACACTAGACACAAAGCAATGACCACTATACACTAGACACAAGACAATGACTACTATACACTAGACACAACACAATGACCACTATACATTTCACACAAGACAATGACCACTATACACTAGTCACAGGACAATGTCCACTATACACTAGACACAAGCCAATGACCACTATACACTAGACACAAGACAATGTCCACTATACACTAGACAAAAGACAATGTCCACTATTCACTAGACACAAGACAATGACCACTATACACTAAACACAAGACAATGACCACTATACACTACACACACGACAATGTCCACTAAACACTACACACAAGATAATGTCCACTATACACTAGTTACAAGACAATGACCACTATACACTAGTTACAAGACAATGACCACTATACATTAGACACAAGACAATGACCACTATACAAAAGACACAAGGAAATGTCCACTATACACCAGACACAAAACAATGACCACTATACATTAGTCACAAGACAATGACCACTATACACTAGACACATGACAATGTCCACTATACACTAGACACAAGACAAGGACCACTATACACTAAACACAAGACAATGACCACTATACACTACACACACGTCAATGTCCACTAAACACTAGACACAAGATAATGTCGACTATACACTAGTTACAAGACAATGACCACTATACACTAGTTACAAGACAATGACCACTATACACTAGACACAAGACAATGACCACTATACAAAAGACGCAAGGAAATGTCCACTATACACCAGACACAAAACAATGACCACCTTACATTAGTCACAAGACAATGACCACTATACACTAGACTTAAGACAATGAACACTATACACTAGACACAAGGTAATGTCCACTATACACTAGTCACAAGACAATGTCCACTATACATTAGACACAAGACAATGACCACTATACACTAGTCACAAGACAATGTCCACTATACACTAGACACAAGACAATGACCATTATACACTAGACTCAAGACAATGACCACTATACACTAGACACAAGACAATGACCACTATACACTAGACACAAGACAATGACCACAATATACTAGGCACATGACAATGACCACTATACACTAGACACAAGACAATGACCACTATACACTTGACACAAGACAATGACCACTGTACACTAGACATAAGACAATGACCACTATACACTAGACACAAGACAATGACCACTATACACTAGACACAAGACAATGACCACTATACACTTGACACAAGACAATGACCACTGTACACTAGACATAAGACAATGACCATAATATACTAGACACAAGACAATGACAACAATACACTAGTCACTAGACAATGACCACTATACACTTGACACAAGACAATGACCTCTGTACACTGTACACAAGACAATGAACACTATACACTAGACACAAGACAATGACCACTATACACTTGACACAAGACAATGACCACTATACACTAGACATAAGACAATGACCATAATACACTAGACACAAGACAATGACAACTATACACTAGTCACAAGACAATGACCACTACACACTAGACACAAGACAATGACCACCATACACAAGACACAAGACAATGACCACTATACACTAGACACAAGGCAATGTACACTATACACAAGACAATGACCACTATACACTAGTCACAAGATAATGACCACTTTACACTAGATACAAGACAATGACCACCATACACTAGTGATAAGATAATGTTCACTATACACTAGACAAAAGACAATGTCCACTATACAGTAGTCACAAGAAAAAGACTTCTATACACTAGTGACAAGACAATGTCCATTATACAGAACTCAAAGACCACTATACACTAGACACAAGACAATGACCACTATACACTAGACACAAGACAATGACCACTATACATTAGTCACAAGACAATGCCCACTATACACTTGACACAAGACAATGACCACTATACACTAGACACAAGACAATGACCATTATACACTAGACACAAGACAATGACCATTATACAGTAGACACAAGACAATGACCACTATACACTTGTCACAAGACAATGACCACTATACACTGGACACAAGACAATGACCATTATACACTAGACACAAGACATTGACCATTATTCAGTAGACACAAGACAATGACCATTATACAGTAGACACAAGACAATGACCATTATACACTAGACTCAAGACAATGACCACTATACACTAGTCACAGGACAATGTCCACTATACACTAGGCACATAACAATGACCACTATACACTAGACACAAGACAATGACCACTATACACTAGTCACAAGACAATGTCCACTATACATTTGACACAAGACAATAACAATTATACACTAGACACAAAGCAATGACCACTATACACTAGACACAAGACAATGACTACTATACACTAGACACAAGACAATGACCACTATACATTTCACACAAGACAATGACCACTATACACTAGTCACAGGACAATGTCCACTATACACTAGACACAAGCCAATGACCACTATACACTAGACACAAGACGATGTCCACTATACACTAGACAAAAGACAATGTCCACTATTCACTAGACACAAGACAATGACCACTATACACTAGACACATGACAATGTCCACTATGCACTAGACACAAGACAATGACCACTATACACTAAACACAAGACAATGACCACTATACACTACACACACGACAATGTCGACTAAACACTAGACACAAGATAATGTCCACTATACACTAGTTACAAGACAATGACCACTATACACTAGTTACAAGACAATGACCACTATACACTAGACACAAGACAATGACCACTATACAAAAGACACAAGGAAATGTCCACTATACACCAGACACAAAACAATGACCACTATACATTAGTCACAAGACAATGACCACTATACACTAGACACATGACAATGTCCACTATACACTAGACACAAGACAAGGACCACTATACACTAAACACAAGACAATGACCACTATACACTACACACACGTCAATGTCCACTAAACACTAGACACAAGATAATGTCGTTTATACACTAGTTACAAGACAATGACCACTATACACTAGTTACAAGACAATGACCACTATACACTAGACACAGGACAATGACCACTATACAAAAGACACAAGGAAATGTCCACTATACACCAGACACAAAACAATGACCTCCTTACATTAGTCACAAGACAATGACCACTATACACTAGACTTAAGACAATGAACACTATACACTAGACACAAGGCAATGTCCACTATACACTAGTCACAAGACAATGTCCACTATACATTAGACACAAGACAATGACCACTATACACTAGTCACAAGACAATGTCCACTATACACTAGACACAAGACAATGACCATTATACACTAGACTCAAGACAATGACCACTATACACTAGTCACAGGACAATGTCCACTATACACTAGGCACATGACAATGACCGCTATACACTAGACACAAGACAATGACCACTATACACTAGACACAAGACAATGACCACCATACACTAGACACAAGACAATGACCACTATACACTAAACACAAGACAATGACCACTATACACTACACACACGACAATGTCCACTAAACACTAGACACAAGATAATGTCCACTATACACTAGTTACAAGACAATGACCACTATACACTAGTTACAAGACAATGACCACTATACACTAGACAAAAGACAATGACCACTATACAAAAGACACAAGGAAATGTCCACTATACACCAGACACAAAACAATGACCACTATACATTAGTCACAAGACAATGACCACTATACACTTGACTTAAGACAATGAACACTATACACTAGACACAAGGCAATGTCCATTATACACTAGTCACAAGACAATGTCCACTATACACTAGACACAAGACAATGACCACTATACACTAGTCACAAGACAATGTCCACTATACACTAGACACAAGACAATGACCATTATACACTAGACTCAAGACAATGACCACTATACACTAGTCACAGGACAATGTCCACTATACACTAGGCACATGACAATGACCGCTATACACTAGACACAAGACAATGACCACTATACACTAGACACAAGACAATGACCACCATACACTAGACACAAGACAATGACCACTATACACTAGTCACAAGACAATGTCCACTATACATTTGACACAAGACTATAACAATTATACACTAGACACAAGGCAATGACCACTATACACTAGACACAAGACAATGACCACTATACACTAGACACAAGACAATGACCACTATACATTTCACACAAGACAATGACCACTATACACTAGTCACAGGACAATGTCCACTATACACTAGACACAAGCCCATTACCACTATACACTAGACACAAGACGATGTCCACTATACACTAGACAAAAGACAATGTCCACTATTCACTACACACAAGACAATGACCACTATACACTAGACACATGACAATGTCCACTATACACTAAACACAAGACAATGACCACTATACACTACACACAGGACAATGTCCACTAAACACTAGACACAAGATAATGTCCACTATACACTAGTTACAAGACAATGACCACTATACACTAGTTACAAGACAGTGACCACTATACACTAGACACAAGACAATGACCACTATACACTAGACACAAGGAAATGTCCACTATACACCAGACACAAAACAATGACCACTATACATTAGTCACAAGACAATGACCACTATACACTAGACTTAAGACAATGAACACTATACACTAGACACAAGGCAATGTCCACTATACACTAGTCACAGGACAATGTCCACTATACACTAGGCACATGACAATGACCACTATACACTAGACACAAGACAATGACCACTATACACTAGACACATGACAATGTCCACTATACACTAGACACAAGACAATGACCACTATACACTAAACACAAGACAATGACCACTATACACTACACACACGACAATGTCCACTAAACACTAGACACAAGATAATGTCCACTATACACTAGTTACAAGACAATGACCACTATACACTAGTTACAAGACAGTGACCACTATACACTAGACACAAGACAATGACCACTATACACTAGACACAAGGAAATGTCCACTATACACCAGACACAAAACAATGACCACTATACATTAGTCACAAGACAATGACCACTATACACTAGACTTAAGACAATGAACACTATACACTAGACACAAGGCAATGTCCACTATACAATAGACACAAGGTAATGACCACTATACACTAGACACATGACAATGTCCACTATACACTAGACACAAGACAATGACCACTATACACTAAACACAAGACAATGACCACTATACACTACACACACGACAATGTCCACTAAACACTAGACACAAGATAATGTCCACTATACACTAGTTACAAGACAATGACCACTATACACTAGTTACAAGACAATGACCACTATACACTAGACACAAGACAATGACCACTATACAAAAGACAAAAGGAAATGTCCACTATACACCAGACACAAAACAATGACCACTATACATTAGTCACAAGACAATGACCACTATACACTAGACTTAAGACAATGACCACTATACACTAGTCACAGGACAATGTCCACTATACACTAGGCACATGACAATGACCACTATACACTAGACACAAGACAATGACCACTATACACTAGTCACAAGACAATGTCCACTATACATTTGACACAAGACAATAACAATTATACACTAGACACAAGGCAATGACCACTATACACTAGACACAAGACAATGACCACTATACACTAGACACAAGACAATGACCACCATACATTTCACACAAGACAATGACCACTATACACTAGTCAGAGGACAATGTCCACTATACACTAGACACAAGCCAATGACCACTATACACTAGACACAAGACGATGTCCACTATACACTAGACAAAAGGCAATGTCCACTATACACTAGACACAAGACAAGGACCACTATACACTAAACACAAGACAATGACCACTATACACTAGACATAAGACAATGACCATAATACACTAGACACAAGACAATGACAACTATACACTAGTCACAAGACAATGACCACTACACACAAGGCACAAGACAATGTCCAATATTAACTAGACACAAGACAATGACCACTATATACTAGTTTCAAGACAATGACCACTATACACTAGACACAAGACAATGACCACTATACACTAGTTACAAAACAATGACCACTATGCACTAGACACAAGACAATGTACACTATTCACTTGACACAAAACAATGACCACTATACACTAGACACAAGACAATGTCCACTATACACTAGACACAAGACAATGTCCACTATACACTATACACTAGACACAAGACAATGTCCACTATACTCTACACACAAGACAATGTCCACTATACACTAGACACATGGTAATGTCCAGTATACACAAGACAATGACCATTATACACTAGTTACAAGACAATGACCAATATACACTATACACAAGAAAATGACCACTGTACACTAGACACAATAAAATAACCACTATACACTAGACACAAGACAATGACCACTATACACTAGACACAAGACAATGACCACTAAACACTAGTCAAAAGACAATGACCACTATACACTAGTCACAAGACAATGACCACTATACACTAGTTACAAGACAATGACCACTATACACTAGACACAAGACAATGTACACTATTCGCTTGACACAAAACAATGACCACTATACACTAGACACAAGACAATGTCCACTATACACTAGACACAAGACAATGTCCACTATACACTAGACACAAGACAATGTCCACTATACACTAGACACAAGACAATGACCATTATACACTAGTTACAAGACAATGACCAATATACACTATACACAAGAAAATGACCACTTTACACTAGACACAATAAAATGACCACTATACACTAGACACAAGACAATGACCACTATACACCAGACACAAGACAATGACCACTATACACTAGACACAAGACAATGGCCACAATATACTAGGCACATGACAATGACCACTATACACTAGACACAAGACAATGACCACTATACACTAGACACAAAATAATGACCACTATACACAAGTCAAAAGACAAATACCACTATACACTAGTCACAGGACAATGATCCCTATACACTAGTCACAACACAATGTCCACTATACACTAGACAGAAGACAATGTCCACTATGCACTAGACATAAGACAATAACCACTAAACAATAGTTACAAGACAATGACCACTATACACTAGACGCAAGACAATGTCCACTATTCACAAGACACAAGACAATGTTCACTATACACTATACATAAGACAATGACAACTATACACTAGTCACAAAATAATGACCACTATACACTAGACACAAGACAATGACCACTATACAGTAGTCACATGACAATGACCACTATACACTAGACACAATACAATGACCACTATACACTAGACACAAGGCAATGTACACTATACACAAGTCACAAGACAATGTCCACTATACACAAGACAATGACCACTATACACTAGTCACAAAATAATGACCACTTTACACTAGATACAAGACAATGACCACCATACACTAGTGATAAGATAATGTTCACTGTACACTAGACACAAGACAATGACCACTATACACTAGACACAAGACAATGTCCACTATACAGTAGTCACAAGACAATGACCACTATACACTAGTGACAAGACAATGTCCATTATACAGAAGTCAATGACCACTATACACTAGACACAAGACAATGACCACTATTCACTAGACACAAGACAATGACCACTATACACTAGTCACAAGACAATGTCCACTATACATTTGACACAAGACAATAACAACTATACACTAGACACAAGACAATGACCACTATACACTAGACACAAGACAATGACCACTATACATTTCACACAAGACAATGACCACTATACACTAGTCACAGGACAATGTCCACTATACATTTGACACAAGACAATAACAACTATACACTAGACACAAGACAATGACCACTATACACAAGACAATGACCACTATACACTAGACACAAGACAATGACCACTATACACAAGACAATGACCACTATACACTAGACACAAGACAATGACCGCTATACATTTCGCACAAGACAATGACCACTATACACTAGTCACAGGACAATGTCCACTATACACTAGACACAAGCCAATGACCACTATACACTAGACACAAGACGATGTCCACTATACACTAGACACAAGACAATGTCCACTATTCACTAGACACAAGACAATGACCACTATACACTAGACACATGACAATGTCATGGCCACTATACACTAGACACAAGACAATGACCACTATACACTAAACACAAGACAACGACCACTATACACTACACACACGACAATGTCCACTAAACACTAGACACAAGATAATGTCCACTATACACTAGTTACAAGACAATGACCACTATACACTAGTTACAAGACAATGACCACTATACACTAGACAAAAGACAATGACCACTATACACTAGACACAAGGAAATGTCCACTATACATCAGACACAAAAACAATGACCACTATACATTAGTCACAAGATAATGACCACTATACACTAGACTTAAGACAATGAACACTATACACTAGACACAAGGCAATGTCCACTATACACTAGTCACAAGACAATGTCCACTATACACTAGGCACAAGACAATGACCACTATACACTAGTCACAAGACAATGTCCACTATACACAAGACACAAGACAATGACCACTATACACTAGACACAAGACAATGACCACTATACACTTGACACAAGACAATGACCACTGTACACTAGACATAAGACAATGACCATAATATACTAGACACAAGACAATGACAACTATACACTAGTCACAAGACAATGACCACTATACACTTGACACAAGACAATGACCACTGTACACTATACACAAGACAATGAACACTATACACTAGACACAAGACAATGACCAGTATACACTTGACACAAGACAATGACCACTATACACTAGACATAAGACAATGACCATAATACACTAGACACAAGACAATGACAACTATACACTAGTCACAAGACAATGACAACTATACACTAGTCACAAGACAATGAACACTACACACAAGGCACAAGACAATGTCCAATATTAACTAGACACAAGACAATGACCACTATACACTAGACACAAGGCAATGTACACTATACACAAGACAATGACCACTATACACTAGTCACAAGATAATGACCACTTTACACTAGATACAAGACAATGACCACCATACACTAGTGATAAGATAATGTTCACTATACACTAGACACAAGGCAATGACCACTATACACTAGACAAAAGACAATGTCCACTATACAGTAGTCACAAGACAAAGACTTCTATACACTAGTGACAAGACAATGTCCATTATACAGAACTCAAAGACCACTATACACTAGACACAAGACAATGACCACTATACACTAGACACAAGACAATGACCACTATACATTAGTCACAAGACAATGCCCACTATACACTTGACACAAGACAATGACCACTATACACTAGACACAAGACAATGACCATTATACACTAGACACAAGACAATGACCATTATACAGTAGACACAAGACAATGACCACTATACACTTGTCACAAGACAATGACCACTATACACAAGACACAAGACAATGACCATTATACACTAGACTCAAGACAATGACCACTATACACTAGTCACAGGACAATGTCCACTATACACTAGGCACATAACAATGACCACTATACACTAGACACAAGACAATGACCACTATACACTAGTCACAAGACAATGTCCACTATACATTTGACACAAGACAATAACAATTATACACTAGACACAAGGCAATGACCACTATACACTAGACACAAGACAATGACTACTATACACTAGACACAAGACAATGACCACTATACATTTCACACAAGACAATGACCACTATACACTAGTCACAGGACAATGTCCACTATACACTAGACACAAGCCAATGACCACTATACACTAGACACAAGACGATGTCCACTATACACTAGACAAAAGACAATGTCCACTATTCACTAGACACAAGACAATGACCACTATACACTAGACACATGACAATGTCCACTATACACTAGACACAAGACAATGACCACTATACACTAAACACAAGACAATGACCACTATACACTACACACACGACAATGTCCACTAAACACTAGACACAAGATAATGTCCACTCTACACTAGTTACAAGACAATGACCACTATACACTAGTTACAAGACAATGACCACTATACACTAGACACAAGATAATGACTACTATACAAAAGACACAAGGAAATGTCCACTATACACCAGACACAAAACAATGACCACTATACATTAGTCACAAGACAATGACCACTATACACTAGACGTAAGACAATGACCACTATACACTAGTCACAGGACAATGTCCACTATACACTAGGCACATGACAATGACCACTATACACTAGACACAAGACAATGACCACTATACACTAGTCACAAGACAATGTCCACTATACATTTGACACAAGACAATAACAATTATACACTAGACACAAGGCAATGACCACTATACACTAGACACAAGACAATGACCACTATACACTAGACACAAGACAATGACCACCATACATTTCACACAAGACAATGACCACTATACACTAGTCACAGGACAATGTCCACTATACACTAGACACAAGCCAATGACCACTATACACTAGACACAAGACGATGTCCACTATACACTAGACAAAAGACAATGTCCACTATTCACTAGACACAAGACAATGACCACTATACACTAGACACATGACAATGTCCACTATACACTAGACACAAGACAAGGACCACTATACACTAAACACAAGACAATGACCACTATACACTACACACACGTCAATGTCCACTAAACACTAGACACAAGATAATGTCGACTATACACAAGTTACAAGACAATGACCACTATACACTAGTTACAAGACAATGACCACTATACACTAGACACAAGACAATGACCACTATACAAAAGACACAAGGAAATGTCCACTATACACCAGACACAAAACAATGACCACCTTACATTAGTCACAAGACAATGACCACTATACACTAGACTTAAGACAATGAACACTATACACTAGACACAAGGCAATGTCCACTATACACTAGTCACAAGACAATGACCACTATACACTAGTCACAAGACAATGTCCACTATACACTAGACACAAGACAATGACCATTATACACTAGACTCAAGACAATGACCATTATACACTAGTCACAGGACAATGTCCACTATACACTAGGCACATGACAATGACCGCTATACACTAGACACAAGACAATGACCACTATACACTAGACACAAGACAATGACCACCATACACTAGACACAAGACAATGACCACTATACACTAAACACAAGACAATGACCACTATACACTACACACACGACAATGTCCACTAAACACTAGACACAAGATAATGTCCACTATACACTAGTTACAAGACAATGACCACTATACACTAGTTACAAGACAATGACCACTATACACTAGACACAAGACAATGACCACTATACAAAAGACACAAGGAAATGTCCACTATACACCAGACACAAAACAATTACCACTATACATTAGTCACAAGACAATGACCACTATACACTTGACTTAAGACAATGAACACTATACACTAGACACAAGGCAATGTCCATTATACACTAGTCACAAGACAATGTCCACTATACACTAGACACAAGACAATGACCACTATACACTCGTCACAAGACAATGTCCACTATACACTAGACACAAGACAATGACCACTATTCACTAGTCACAGGACAATGTCCACTATACACTAGGCACATGACAATGACCGCTATACACTAGACACAAGACAATGACCACTATACACTAGACACAAGACAATGACCACCATACACTAGACACAAGACAATGACCACTATACACTAGTCACAAGACAATGTCCACTATACATTTGACACAAGACAATAACAATTATACACTAGACACAAGGCAATGACCACTATACACTAGACAAGAGACAATGACCACTATACACTAGACACAAGACAATGACCACTATACACTAGACACAAGACAATGACCACTATACACTAGTCACAGGACAATGTCCACTATACACTAGACACAAGCCCATTACCACTATACACTAGACACAAGACGATGTCCACTATACACTAGACAAAAGACAATGTCCACTATTCACTACACACAAGACAATGACCACTATACAGTAGACACATGACAATGTCCACTATCCACTAGACACAAGACAATGACCACTATACACTAAACACAAGACAATGACCACTATACACTACACACAGGACAATGTCCACTAAACACTAGACACAAGATAATGTCCACTATACACTAGTTACAAGACAATGACCACTATACACTAGTTACAAGACAGTGACCACTATACACTAGACACAAGACAATGAACACTATACACTAGACACAAGGCAATGTCCACTATACACTAGTCACAGGACAATGTCCACTATACACTAGGCACATGACAATGACCACTATACACTAGACACAAGACAATGACCACTATACACTAGACACATGACAATGTCCACTATACACTAGACACAAGACAATGACCACTATACACTAAACACAAGACAATGACCACTATACACTACACACACGACAATGTCCACTAAACACTAGACACAAGATAATGTCCACTATACACTAGTTACAAGACAATGACCACTATACACTAGTTACAAGACAATGACCACTATACACTAGACACAAGACAATGACCACTATACAAAAGACACAAGGAAATGTCCACTATACACCAGACACAAAACAATGACCACTATACATTAGTCACAAGACAATGACCACTATACACTAGACTTAAGACAATGACCACTATACACTAGTCACAGGACAATGTCCACTATACACTAGGCACATGACAATGACCACTATACACTAGACACAAGACAATGACCACTATACACTAGTCACAAGAGAATGTCCACTATACATTTGACACAAGACAATAACAATTATACACTAGACACAAGGCAATGACCACTATACACTAGACACAAGACAATGACCACTATACACTAGACACAAGACAATGACCACCATACATTTCACACAAGACAATGACCACTATACACTAGTCACAGGACAATGTCCACTATACACTAGACACAAGCCAATGACCACTATACACTAGACACAAGACGATGTCCACTATACACTAGACAAAAGGCAATGTCCACTATTCACTAGACATAAGACAATGACCACTATACACTAGACACATACCAATGTCCACTATACACTAGACACAAGACAAGGACCACTATACACTAATCACAAGACAATGACCACTATACACTACACACACGTCAATGTCCACTAAACACTAGACACAAGATAATGTCGACTATACACTTGTTACAAGACAATGACCACTATACACTAGTTACAAGACAATGACCACTATACACTAGACACAAGACAATGACCACTATACAAAAGACACAAGGAAATGTCCACTATACACCAGACACAAAACAATGACCACCTTACATTAGTCACAAGACAATGACCACTATACACTAGACTTAAGACAATGAACACTATACACTAGACACAAGGCAATGTCCACTATACACTAGTCACAAGACAATGTCCACTATACATTAGACACAAGACAATGACCACTATACACTAGTCACAAAACAATGTCCACTATACACTAGACACAAGACAATGACCATTATACACTAGACTCAAGACAATGACCACTATACACTAGTCACAGGACAATGTCCACTATACACTAGGCACATGACAATGACCGCTATACACTAGACACAAGACAATGACCACTATACACTAGACACAAGACAATGACCACAATACACTAGACACAAGACAATGACCACTATACACTAAACACAAGACAATGACCACTATACACTACACACACGACAATGTCCACTAAACACTAGACACAAGATAATGTCCACTATACACTAGTTACAAGACAATGACCACTATACACTAGTTACAAGACAATGACCACTATACACTAGACACAAGACAATGACCACTATACAAAAGACACAAGTAAATGGCCACTATACACCAGACACAAAACAATGACCACTATACATTAGTCACAAGACAATGACCACTATACACTTGACTTAAGACAATGAACACTATACACTAGACACAAGGCAATGTCCATTACACACTAGTCACAAGACAATTTCCACTATACACTAGACACAAGACAATGACCACTATACACTAGTCACAAGACAATGTCCACTATACACTAGACACAAGACAATGACCATTATACACTAGACTCAAGACAATGACCACTATACACTAGTCACAGGACAATGTCCACTATACACTAGGCACATGACAATGACCGCTATACACTAGACACAAGACAATGACCACTATACACTAGACACAAGACAATGACCACCATACACTAGACACAAGACAATGATCACTATACACTAGTCACAAGACAATGTCCACTATACATTTGACACAAGACAATAACAATTATACACTAGACACAAGGCAATGACCACTCTACACTAGACACAAGACAATGACCACTATACACTAGACACAAGACAATGACCACTATACATTTCACACAAGACAATGACCACTATACACTAGTCACAGGACAATGTCCACTATACACTACACACAAGCCCATTACCACTATACACTAGACACAAGACGATGTCCACTATACACTAGACAAAAGACAATGTCCACTATTCACTACACACAAGACAATGACCATTATACACTAGACACATGACAATGTCCACTATACACTAGACACAAGACAATGACCACTATACACTGAACACAAGACAATGACCACTATACACTACACACAGGACAATGTCCACTACACACTAGACACAAGATAATGTCCACTATACACTAGTTACAAGACAATGACCACTATACACTAGTTACAAGACAGTGACCACTATACACTAAACACAAGACAATGACCACTATCCACTAGACACAAGGAAATGTCCACTATACACCAGACACAAAACAATGACCACTATACATTAGTCACAAGACAATGACCACTATACACTAGACTTAAGACAATGAACACTATACACTAGACACAAGGCAATGTCCACTATACACTAGTCACAGGACAATGTCCACTATACACTAGGCACATGACAATGACCACTATACACTAGACACAAGACAATGACCACTATACACTAGACACATGACAATGTCCACTATACACTAGACACAAGACAATGACCACTATACAATAAACACAAGACAATGACCACTATACACTACACACACGACAATGTCCACTAAACACTAGACACAAGATAATGTCCACTATACACTAGTTACAAGACAATGACCACTATACACTAGTTACAAGACAATGACCACTATACACTAGACACAAGACAATGACCACTATACAAAAGACACAAGGAAATGTCCACTATACACCAGACACAAAACAATGACCACTATACATTAGTCACAAGACAATGACCACTATACACTAGACTTAAGACAATGACCACTATACACTAGTCACAGGACAATGTCCACT
This sequence comes from Procambarus clarkii, assembly GCF_040958095.1. Lineage (NCBI taxonomy): Eukaryota > Metazoa > Arthropoda > Malacostraca > Decapoda > Cambaridae > Procambarus > Procambarus clarkii. Next base: position 34,785,152 of record NC_091207.1, read on the forward strand.
ATACACTAGGCACATGACAATGACCACTATACACTAGACACAAGACAATGACCACTATACACTAGTCACAAGACAATGTCCACTATACATTTGACACAAGACAATAACAATTATACACTAGACACAAGGCAATGACCACTATACACTAGACACAAGACAATGACCACTATACACTAGACACAAGACAATGACCACCATACATTTCACACAAGAGAATGACCACTATACACTACTCACAGGACAATGTCCACTATACACTAGACACAAGCCAATGACCACTATACACTAGACACAAGACGATGTCCACTATACACTAGACAAAAGGCAATGTCCACTATTCACTAGACACAAGACAATGACCACTATACACTAGACACATACCAATGTCCACTATACACTAGACACAAGACAAGGACCACTATACACTAAACACAAGACAATGACCACTATACACTACACACACGTCAATGTCCACTAAACACTAGACACAAGATAATGTCGACTATACACTAGTTACAAGACAATGACCACTATACACTAGTTACAAGACAATGACCACTATACACAAGACACAAGACAATGACCACTATACAAAAGACACAAGGAAATGTCCACTATACACCAGACACAAAACATGACCACCTTACATTAGTCACAAGACAATGACCACTATACACTAGACTTAAGACAATGAACACTATACACTAGACACAAGGCAATGTCCACTATACACTAGTCACAAGACAATGTCCACTATACATTAGACACAAGACAATGACCACTATACACTAGTCACAAGACAATGTCCACTATACACTAGACACAAGACAATGACCATTATGCACTAGACTCAAGACAATGACCACTATACACTAGTCACAGGACAATGTCCACTATACACTAGGCACATGACAATGACCGCTATACACTAGACACAAGACAATGACCACTATACACTAGACACAAGACAATGACCACCATACACTAGACACAAGACAATGACCACTATACACTAAACACAAGACAATGACCACTATACACTACACACACGACAATGTCCACTAAACACTAGACACAAGATAATGTCCACTATACACTAGTTACAAGACAATGACCACTATACACTAGTTACAAGACAATGACCACTATACACAAGACACAAGACAATGACCACTATACAAAAGACACAAGGAAATGTCCACTATACACCAGACACAAAACATGACCACCTTACATTAGTCACAAGACAATGACCACTATACACTAGACTTAAGACAATGAACACTATACACTAGACACAAGGCAATGTCCACTATACACTAGTCACAAGACAATGTCCACTATACATTAGACACAAGACAATGACCACTATACACTAGTCACAAGACAATGTCCACTATACACTAGACACAAGACAATGACCATTATACACTAGACTCAAGACAATGACCACTATACACTAGTCACAGGACAATGTCCACTATACACTAGACACAAGACAATGACCATTATACACTAGACTCAAGACAATGACCACTATACACTAGTCACAGGACAATGTCCACTATACACTAGGCACATGACAATGACCGCTATACACTAGACACAAGACAATGACCACTATACACTAGACACAAGACAATGACCACCATACACTAGACACAAGACAATGACCACTATACACTAAACACAAGACAATGACCACTATACACTACACACACGACAATGTCCACTAAACACTAGACACAAGATAATGTCCACTATACACTAGTTACAAGACAATGACCACTATACACTAGTTACAAGACAATGACCACTATACACTAGAAACAAGACAATGACCACTATACAAAAGACACAAGGAAATGTCCACTATACACCAGACACAAAACAATGACCACTATACATTAGTCACAAGACAATGACCACTATACACTTGACTTAAGACAATGAACACTATACACTAGACACAAGGCAATGTCCATTATACACTAGTCACAAGACAATGTCCACTATACACTAGACACAAGACAATGACCACTATACACTAGTCACAAGACAATGTCCACTATACACTAGACACAAGACAATGACCATTATACACTAGACTCAAGACAATGACCACTATACACTAGTCACAGGACAATGTCCACTATACACTAGGCACATGACAATGACCGCTATACACTAGACACAAGACAATGACCACTATACACTAGACACAAGACAATGACCACCATACACTAGACACAAGACAATGACCACTATACACTAGTCACAAGACAATGTCCACTATACATTTGACACAAGAACATAACAATTATACACTAGACACAAGGCAATGACCACTATACACTAGACACAAGACAATGACCACTATACACTAGACACAAGACAATGACCACTATACATTTCACACAAGACAATGACCACTATACACTAGTCACAGGACAATGTCCAATATACACTAGACACAAGCCCATTACCACTATACACTACACAAGACGATGTCCACTATACACTAGACAAAAGACAATGTCCACTATTCACTACACACAAGACAATGACCACTATACACTAGACACATGACAATGTCCACTATACACTAGACACAAGACAATGACCACTATACACTAAACACAAGGCAATGACCACTATACACTACACACACGACAATGTCCACTAAACACTAGACACAAGATAATGTCCACTATACACTAGTTACAAGACAATGACCACTATACACCAGTTACAAGACAATGACCACTATACACTAGACACAAGACAATGACCACTATACGCTAGACACAAGGAAATGTCCACTATACACCAGACACAAAACAAGGCAATGACCACTATACACTAGACACAAGACAATGACCACTATACACTAGACACAAGACAATGACCACTATACATTTCACACAAGACAATGACCACTATACACTAGTCACAGGACAATGTCCACTATACACTAGACACAAGCCAATGACCACTATACACTAGACACAAGACGATATCCACTATACACTAGACAAAAGACAATGTCCACTATTCACTAGACACAAGACAATGACCACTATACACCAGACACATGACAATGTCCACTATACACTAGACACAAGACAATGACCACTATACACTAAACACAAGACAATGACCACTATACACTATACACACGACAATGTCCACTAAACACTAGACACAAGATAATGTCCACTATACTCTAGTTACAAGACAATGACCACTATACACTAGTTACAAGACAATGACCACTATACACTAGACACAAGACAATGACCACTATACACTAGACATAAGGAAATGTCCACTATACACCAGACACAAAACAATGACCACTATACATTAGTCACAAGACAATGACCACTATACACTAGACTTAAGACAATGAACACTATACACTAGACACAAGGCAATGTCCACTATACACTAGTCACAAGACAATGTCCACTATACACTAGACACAAGACAATGACCACTATACACTAGTCACAAGACAATGTCCACTATACACTAGACACAAGCCAATGACCACTATACATTAGACACAAGACAATGACCACTATACACTTGCCACAAAACAATGACCACTATACACTAGACATAAGACAATGACCATAATATACTAGACACAAGACAATGACAACTATACACTAGTCACAAGACAATGACCACTATACACTTGACACAAGACAATGACCACTGTACACTATACACAAGACAATGACCACTATACACTAGACACAAGACAATGACCACTATACACTTGACACAAGACAATGACCACTATACACTAGACATAAGACAATAACCATAATACACTAGTGTTACGAACCCGGATCCAGCGTCCGAGCATGGAGCAGTGACGACTGCGCCATCTGTGGGTCAGCTCTCGAAACCCCCACCAAATGGACGACGACACCTGGTGAGGACAAGGTGTACTGGCCACAAGGGCCAGTTTCCAGTCCGGTTCAGCTCACAGCACCGCCGCCGCTGACCTCTGGTGAGGTGGTGCTCAGACTACAATGCCATCTATGGAGTGGATATGTCGGGCGTTTGTGTCTGAGCCTGTAAGTGAGGTGTTTTAGTGTCCCTGTTATTGATGACGTGTCTGCTTACAGAGTCGACCTGGGACTGCTGTGATGGAAGTTGAGTCAGTCTACCCAAGGCAGCCGTCCTCATACCTTGTGCTTTGCTGTAGCAGCTGTGAGTCGCCTCCCGGAAGAACACTGTGGTGTTACCCTGCCAGTGGAGTGGCAGTAGAAGGATTACCCGGGACCGACTGCTGGAGACGATTATCCACTAGGGTATTGAGGACAGGAGAGTGATTTGTGATATCACACGAGGCTCCTGACTAGGGCGTTACCCTAGTATCGCTCGTGGAGTGGCCTGACCAGCGTTGCTGATCCGGAACCTGCCAGCAGACCTGCTGGACTTGTGGTTGACGACCTCCACGGCGGTGCCCCCAGTGGACCTGTGTTTTGGCTGACCTGTGGCCAGGGTAGACTCAGCTTCTCAAAGGATTCGTTGTGAGGCCACGAAAGCACCGAGGACTTAGCACCAAGAGCTTGGATCCAGAGTCTTCAGGAGAAGACGATTGTGTACAGTGTTAATACCCTTCCCCCTGTGTAATCTTATATTATTTATTTGGTGATGGTTTAATAATTATAATCTTAAGTTCGTGCCTTTATTTCCCTTCCCCTTTAAGTTACTTGCGTCACGAATCACATCCCTTGATAGCCACTACTGGCTTGGGGCCGGATGCAACTTCCTCTAACAACATCAGAGTAAGAACCCCGTTGCGTCCCGAGAGGGCCGTAACAACTAGACACAAGACAATGACAACTATTCACTAGTCACAAGACAATGACCACTACACACAAGGCACAAGACAATGTCCAATATTAACTAGACACAAGACAATGACCACTATATACTAGTTTCAAGACAATGACCACTATACACTAGACACAAGACAATGACCACTATACATTAGTCACAAAACAAAGTCAACTATTCACTTGACACAAAACAATGACCACTATACACTAGACACAAGACAATGTCCACTATACACTAGACACAAGACAATGTCCACTATACACTATACACTAGACACAAGACAATGTCCACTATACACTAGACACAAGACAATGACCACTATACACTAGACACATGACAATGTCCACTATACACAAGACAATGACCATTATACACTAGTTACAAGACAATGACCACTATACACTATACACAAGAAAATGACCACTGTACACTAGACACAAGAAAATGACCACTATACACTAGACACAAGACAATGACCACTATACACTAGACACAAGACAATGACCACTATACACTAGACACAAGACAATGACCACAATATACTAGGCACATGACAATGACCACTATACACTAGACACAAGACAATGACCACTATACACTAGACACAAAACAATGACCACTATACACAAGTCAAAAGATAAATACCACTATACACTAGTCACAAGACAATGATCCCAATACACTAGTCACAACACAATGTCCACTATGCACTAGACATAAGACAATGACCACTATACAATAGTTACAAGACAATGACCACTATACACTAGTTACAAGACAATGACCACTATACACTAGACACAAGACAATGACCACTATACACTAGACACAAGGAAATGTCCACTATAGACCAGACACAAAACAATGACCACTATACATTAGTCACAAGACAATGACCACTATACACTAGACTTAAGACAATGAACATTATACACTAGACACAAGGCAATGTCCACTATACACTAGTCACAAGACAATGTCCACTATACACTAGACACAAGACAATGACCACTATACACTAGTCACAAGACAATGTCCACTATACACTAGACACAAGACAATGACCACTATACACTAGACACAAGACAATGACCACTATACACTTGACACAAGACAATGACCACTATACACTAGACATAAGACAATGACCATAATATACTAGTCACAAGACAATGACAACTATACACTAGTCACAAGACAATGACCACTATACACTTGACACAAGACAATGACCACTATACACTAGACATAAGACAATGACCATAATACACTAGACACAAGACAATGACAACTATACACTACTCACAAGACAATGACAACTATACACAAGGCCCAAGACAATGTCCAATATTAACTAGACACAAGACAATGACCACTATATACTAGTTTCATGACAATGACCACTATACACTAGACACAAGACAATGACCACTATACATTAGTCACAAGACAAAGTCAACTATTCACTTGACACAAAACAATGACCACTATACACTAGACACAAGACAATGTCCACTATACACTAGACACAAGACAATGTCCACTATACACTATACACTAGACACAAGACAATGTCCACTATACACTAGACACAAGACAAAGACCACTAGACACATGACAATGTCCACTATACACAAGACAATGACCACTATACACTATACTCAAGAAAATGACCACTGTACACTAGACACAATAAAATGACCACTATACACTAGACACAAGACAATGACCACTATACACTAGACACAAGACAATGATCATTATACACTAGACACAAGACAATGACCACAATATACTAGGCACATGACAATGACCACTATACACTAGACACAAGACAATGACCACTATACACTAGACACAAAACAATGACCACTATACACTAGTCAAAAGACAAATACCACTATACACTAGTCACAATCCCTATACACTAGTCACAACACAATGTCCACTATACACTAGACAGAAGACAATGTCCACTATGCACTAGACATAAGACAATGACCACTATACACTAGACACAAGCCAATGACCACTATACACTAGACACAAGACGATGTCCACTATACACTAGACACAAGACAATGTCCACTATGCACTAGACATAAGAAAATGCCCTGGAAACACAAACCGAAACTGTCTCTATTTTCCGCTTGTTACAACTTGTAATAAAGTTGTTACATCTTGGCTTAACGTGTTTAAGACGTATTGGAACGTTGTTACAACTTGCTATATTGGTTGTTATAACTGGTTAGGTGGTGTTCACTGTACACTAGACACAAGACAATGATCACTATACACTAGACACAAGACAATGTACACTATACAGTAGTCACAAGACAATGACCACTATACACTAGTGACAAGACAATGTCCATTATACAGAACTCAATGACCACTATACACTAGACACAAGACAATGACCACTATACACTAGACACAAGACAATGACCACTATACATTAGTCACAAGACAATGCCCACTATACACTTGACACAGGACAATGACCACTATACACTAGACACAAGACAATGACCATTATTCACTAGACACAAGACAATGACCACTATACACTAGTCACAAGTCAATGTCCACTATACACTAGACACAAGACAATGACCACTATACACTAGACACAAGACAATGACCACTATACACTAGACACAAGACAATGACCACTATACATTTCACACAAGACTATGACCACTATACACTAGTCACAGGACAATGTCCACTATACACTAGACACAAGCCAATGACCACTATACACTAGACACAAGACGATGTCCACTATACACTAGACACAAGACAATGTCCACTATGCACTAGACATAAGAAAATGCCCTGGAAACACAAACCGAAACTGTCGCTATTTTCCGCTTGTTACAACTTGTAATAAAGTGATTACATCTTGGCTTAACGTGTTTAAGACGTATTGGAACGTTGTTACAACTTGCTTTATTGGTTGTTATAACTGGTTAGGTGGTGTTAAAACTTGTTCGAACGTTGTACCAACGTCGTAGTTTCGGTGTGTGTTTGGCGGGAACCACTATACAATAGTTACAAGACAATGACAACTATACACTAGACGCAAGACAATGTCCACTATTCACAAGGCACAAGACAATGTTCACTATACACTATACATAAGACAATGACAACTATATACTTGTCACAAAATAATGACCACTATACACTAGACACAAGACAATGACCACTATACACTAGTCACAAAATAATGACCACTTTACACTAGATACAAGACAATGACCACCATACACTAGTTATAATATAATGTTCACTGTACACTAGACACAAGACAATGATCACTATACACTAGACACAAGACAATGTACACTATACAGTAGTCACAAGACAATGTCCATTATACAGAACTCAATGACCACTATACACTAGACACAAGACAATGACCCCTATACACTAGACACAAGACAATGACCACGATACATTAGTCACAAGACAATGCCCACTATACACTTGACACAGGACAATGACCACTATACACTAGACACAAGACAATGACCATTATACACTAGACACAAGACAATGACCACTATACACTAGTCACAAGTCAATGTCCACTATACACTAGACACAAGACAATGACCACTATACACTAGACACAAGACAATGACCACTATACACTAGACACAAGACAATGACTACTATACACTAGACACAAGACAATGACCACTATACACTAGACACAAGACAATGACCACTATACATTTCACACAAGACAATCACCACTATACACTAGTCACAGGACAATGTCCACTATACACTAGACACAAGCCAATGACCACTATACACTAGACACAAGACGATGTCCACTATACACTAGACACAAGACAATGTCCACTATTCAAAAGACACAAGACAATGACCACTATACACTAGACACATGACAATGTCCACTATACACTAGACACAAGACAATGACCACTATACACTAAACACAAGACAATGACCACTATACACTACACACACGACAATGTCCACTAAACACTAGACACAAGATAATGTCCACTATACACTAGTTACAAGACAATGACCACTATACACTAGTTACAAGACAATGACCACTATACACTAGACACAAGACAATGACCACTATACACAAGACACAAGGAAATGTCCACTATACACTAGACACAAAACAATGACCACTATACATTAGTCACAAGACACTGACCACTATATACTAGACTTAAGACAATGACCACTATACACTAGACACAAGACAAAGACCACTATACACTAGACACATGACAATGTCCACTATACACAAGACAATGACCACTATACACTATACTCAAGAAAATGACCACTGTACACTAGACACAATAAAATGACCACTATACACTAGACACAAGACAATGACCACTATACACTAGACACAAGACAATGATCATTATACACTAGACACAAGACAATGACCACAATATACTAGGCACATGACAATGACCACTATACACTAGACACAAGACAATGACCACTATACACTAGACACAAAACAATGACCACTATACACTAGTCAAAAGACAAATACCACTATACACTAGTCACAAGACAATGATCCCTATACACTAGTCACAACACAATGTCCACTATACACTAGACAGAAGACAATGTCCACTATGCACTAGACATAAGACAATGACCACTATACACTAGACACAAGCCAATGACCACTATACACTAGACACAAGACGATGTCCACTATACACTAGACACAAGACAATGTCCACTATGCACTAGACATAAGAAAATGCCCTGGAAACACAAACCGAAACTGTCTCTATTTTCCGCTTGTTACAACTTGTAATAAAGTTGTTACATCTTGGCTTAACGTGTTTAAGACGTATTGGAACGTTGTTACAACTTGCTATATTGGTTGTTATAACTGGTTAGGTGGTGTTCACTGTACACTAGACACAAGACAATGATCACTATACACTAGACACAAGACAATGTACACTATACAGTAGTCACAAGACAATGACCACTATACACTAGTGACAAGACAATGTCCATTATACAGAACTCAATGACCACTATACACTAGACACAAGACAATGACCACTATACACTAGACACAAGACAATGACCACTATACATTAGTCACAAGACAATGCCCACTATACACTTGACACAGGACAATGACCACTATACACTAGACACAAGACAATGACCATTATTCACTAGACACAAGACAATGACCACTATACACTAGTCACAAGTCAATGTCCACTATACACTAGACACAAGACAATGACCACTATACACTAGACACAAGACAATGACCACTATACACTAGACACAAGACAATGACCACTATACATTTCACACAAGACTATGACCACTATACACTAGTCACAGGACAATGTCCACTATACACTAGACACAAGCCAATGACCACTATACACTAGACACAAGACGATGTCCACTATACACTAGACACAAGACAATGTCCACTATGCACTAGACATAAGAAAATGCCCTGGAAACACAAACCGAAACTGTCGCTATTTTCCGCTTGTTACAACTTGTAATAAAGTGATTACATCTTGGCTTAACGTGTTTAAGACGTATTGGAACGTTGTTACAACTTGCTTTATTGGTTGTTATAACTGGTTAGGTGGTGTTAAAACTTGTTCGAACGTTGTACCAACGTCGTAGTTTCGGTGTGTGTTTGGCGGGAACCACTATACAATAGTTACAAGACAATGACAACTATACACTAGACGCAAGACAATGTCCACTATTCACAAGGCACAAGACAATGTTCACTATACACTATACATAAGACAATGACAACTATATACTTGTCACAAAATAATGACCACTATACACTAGACACAAGACAATGACCACTATACACTAGTCACAAAATAATGACCACTTTACACTAGATACAAGACAATGACCACCATACACTAGTTATAATATAATGTTCACTGTACACTAGACACAAGACAATGATCACTATACACTAGACACAAGACAATGTACACTATACAGTAGTCACAAGACAATGTCCATTATACAGAACTCAATGACCACTATACACTAGACACAAGACAATGACCCCTATACACTAGACACAAGACAATGACCACGATACATTAGTCACAAGACAATGCCCACTATACACTTGACACAGGACAATGACCACTATACACTAGACACAAGACAATGACCATTATACACTAGACACAAGACAATGACCACTATACACTAGTCACAAGTCAATGTCCACTATACACTAGACACAAGACAATGACCACTATACACTAGACACAAGACAATGACCACTATACACTAGACACAAGACAATGACTACTATACACTAGACACAAGACAATGACCACTATACACTAGACACAAGACAATGACCACTATACATTTCACACAAGACAATCACCACTATACACTAGTCACAGGACAATGTCCACTATACACTAGACACAAGCCAATGACCACTATACACTAGACACAAGACGATGTCCACTATACACTAGACACAAGACAATGTCCACTATTCAAAAGACACAAGACAATGACCACTATACACTAGACACATGACAATGTCCACTATACACTAGACACAAGACAATGACCACTATACACTAAACACAAGACAATGACCACTATACACTACACACACGACAATGTCCACTAAACACTAGACACAAGATAATGTCCACTATACACTAGTTACAAGACAATGACCACTATACACTAGTTACAAGACAATGACCACTATACACTAGACACAAGACAATGACCACTATACACAAGACACAAGGAAATGTCCACTATACACTAGACACAAAACAATGACCACTATACATTAGTCACAAGACACTGACCACTATATACTAGACTTAAGACAATGACCACTATACACTAGACACAAGGCAATGTCCACTTTTCACTACTCACAAGACAATGTCTACTATACACTAGACACAAGACAATGACCACTATACACTAGTCACAAGACAATGTCCACTATACACCTGACACAAGACAATGACCACTGTACACTAGACACAAGACAATGACCACTATACACTAGACACAAGACAATGACCACTATACACTAGACACAAGACAATGACCACAATATACTAGGCACATGACAATGACCACTATACACTAGACACAAGACAATGACCACTATACACTAGACACAAAACAATGACCACTATACACTAGTCAAAAGACAAATACCACTATACACTAGTCACAAGACAATGATCCCTATACACTAGTCAAAACACAATGTCCACTATACACTAGACAGAAGACAATGTCCACTATGCACTAGACATAAGACAATGACCACTATACAATAGTTACAAGACAATGACAACTATACACTAGACGCAAGACAATGTCCACTATTAACTAGACACAAGACAATGTTCACTATACACTATACATAAGACAATGACAACTATACACTAGTCACAAAATAATGACCACTATACACTAGTCACAAAATAATGACCACAATGACAATGACCACAATATACTAGGCACATGACAATGACCACTATACACTAGACACAAGACAATGACCACTATACACTAGACACAAAACAATGACCACTTTACACTAGTCAAAAGACAAATACCACTATACACTAGTCACAAGACAATGATCCCTATACACTAGTCACAACACAATGTCCACTATACACTAGACAGAAGACAATGTCCACTATGCACTAGACATAAGACAATGACCACTATACAATAGTTACAAGACAATGACAACTATACACTAGACGCAAGACAATGTCCACTATTCACTAGACACAAGACAATGTTCACTATACACTATACATAAGACAATGACAACTATACACTAGTCACAAAATAATGACCACTATACACTAGACACCAGACAATGACCACTATACAGTAGTCACAAAACAAAGACCACTATACACTAGACACAATACAATGACCACTATACACTAGACACAAGGCAATGTACACTATACACAAGTCACAAGACAATGTCCACTGTACACAAGACAATGACCACTATACACTAGTCACAAAATAATGACCACTTTACACTAGATACAAGACAATGACCACCATACACTAGTGATAAGATAATGTTCACTGTACACTTGTGGGATATTTGGGGCTTGTACATGATTATTTAAATATTAATGTAGTAAATTAAATTACGAAGGACCACCCGCTTTTGTAGAAAAGAGGGAAACTGAGAATTTCTGATCATTAGATAATTCCTAGATGAAACCAGTAACTATGGATAAAAACTAGAAATAAGATCAAAGAAATAATTAATGGGCTGTATTATTAAATGAATCAAACCTCAAACACCTACATTGGGGGGTTATTACTGGAGGTAAGTACGTCCAGGAATTAGTGTGGTTCGTTCACTAATTCAATTAATAATAATCTAATCCTATAAACTAATATTGAAACTGTTATCATTACCATAAAGGGGAACATAGATTATGAGCATAGCAATGAATTACAGTAAACCACATATTAATCCCAAAGAATTCTGCACACAAAATTGCAATAGAATCATAAAAGGAAATAAATCTTAGCTTAATGAAGATTCCTTTAGAAAGCCATGTAAGTTCCTCTTATTCTCTGGATTCGGTCGACTGACGAGTGGAACGGGTTAACATGGGAGAAGGCAGCATGGAGAATTCTTCTCTCGTGCTGCAAGACAAATATTTTACAGTAGCAACTGATTTACCTACTGAATCTATATAGTCAAGAAAATTAAGAGTTACAGGTGACAAATTTTAATCACCTGTTATTAGATGTTATCGTGCGTCATAACGGACAATCACCCTGCTACTAGTAACTTTTTACCTGATGCATCACATAAAAGAATATACTTAGCTGTGGGCACTGTATAAGTATTAAGATTGCCGTGCTTCGCGTCCCAGGCTCTGGTTAACCCTATCCTGGATAGTGACGCGCTTCGCTGGCCGGTCACGTGTCGTCAAGAACCAAGTCAAAGGGCTCCTTATTCGACACCAGCACTAGCTGAAGATACTATCTGCCAGGTTATTCACGCCTCACAGTGGCGACTTTCATCTGAGGATGGATAACGCCTGCCCTAGTTGCTGGACAATGGCGTCTTCTTATGAGTACGGTAAGCGCAGGTCCGCCTCTGAACGGCTCACCACGTGTACTGAGCTGGCCTTCCCCTACCCACGCCGAGTCCGCGTTCATAAAACAAATTATTGTCTCGAACATTAATATTTCTCGCATTTACGCTTGAAACGTTGAAGACTGGACGGGTTTATTATTTAGAGGAAGAAAATATTGTTATTTACCAGTTCAAGAATAGTAAATATATAAGGGAGAGGAATTAATGTCTCCCCATGGCATTCATTGGTGACGTTAACTTTATCACGAGATAGACGCTATGATTCCAACGCTCTATTCGGCTTTTAGTTAGAGATCAATTCGTCTGCAATTAGTTATCATACAGAATGCCTTAGGTATGGAGAATCGAATTTAATTCTCACATACATTGGATATAATGTGTTTACTGTAAGGAAATCTGACGCAATACTGGCGTCAGGTGACGTGAGAATTCTAGCCTACTGCACAGATGAAATTATTAGTACATGAGAATTCTACGTGTTGTTAATTTTACTTACTACAATAATTAGTATGGTTAGTAATAAGTAATGAGAATACAACAGTGTTGTATTCGGTGTTGGAAATATCCAACATAACTCCGGGGGGAGGATTCTAGGGTCGTAGTGTACTGTGTTGTACTGACCTATCCCGAAGTGATATAAAGATTAATACATTAGTATGTTAATATGTTAGTATACACATAACGAACGTCCCGGATTTATCAAGGACTTACAAGAACTTGAGTCTTGCTATTTACATGTCAACTGAAACATGTTGTTTGTAGCCTACACAATATTTATAGAATTTAACTCACCCAATTTAAACTAACAGAATCTACAGTGATGCGATATCCTGGGTCATAGTGACATGTAATGTTTTGTTATGTGATATCACAATGTAGCATCATCATAGTTATCTCAGTGGGAAGTGAAGGAAATTATTCTTCTTCAGAGTGGTAATAGGCTTGCAAATTCCGCCTACATTGTTGAGCTGCAGCTCTAGTGGGGCGGTTGCTTGGAGGAACAAATTCATTGTCCTCTGAAATTACTGGGGAAACTGGATCTGGCTGATATTCTTGTTCAGTCAGTTCAAGGGGAACCAGTTTCTCTAAAGTTTTTAGAGTAGTGTTGCCTCTGCATAAGACTTTAACCACTCTTAGGACACCTTGTCGATCTGGATGAATGGTGATAATCTTACCTATAGGCCATTCTGACCTTGGTCCATCACTGTCGACTAGGTCTCCTGGCTTTAATTGCACCTTATTGTAAGGACTCGAAGCTCCGTAGTGGTACTCTCGTAGAGCTGTGAGGTACTCTCGAGTCCACACCTCATTCCACCTGTTAATAACTCTAGAAAGATGCTGGTAGCTTTCCACCAAGTCTCCTCTGGTCACATGGGACGGGTCTACAGGGTCCTCTTCGGCTAAAGGGATGAGAGGGCTCAGTAGACCTCCATGGATCAAGTGAGAGGGGCTCAGTGGTTCTCTCTGTGTGTAATCATCAGACAGGTAGGTGATTGGGCGGTTATTGACTTGCGCCTCGATTTCCACAACTATAGTTTGGAGTTCTGAGTAACTGACACTTTGTCGGTGTAAAGTTTTCCTTAGACACTTCTTGACTGTGCCTACCATTCGCTCATAGAACCCACCTTGCCAAGGGGCTCTTGGTGCTATGAATTTCCAGTGACATTGTCTTCTTTGTAAGACTGACTGTACTTCAGGGTGGCTCCAGACTTCTCGCAAACAACTTTCTCCTGCCACAAAATTAGATCCGTTGTCTGATATCATTAATCTAGGACATGATCGGCGGGCAGCAAATCTGCGGAAAGCTTGAATGAAAGCTTCAGCACTCATGTCTGGGGTGACCTCTAAGTGCACGCCTCTGGTTATAGCACATGTAAAGAGACAAATGTACGCCTTCACTGGTATATTATCTGGGTTACCAGTGAGGAGTAAGGCTCCTGTATAATCAACTCCAGTGGTTTCGAAAGGACGAAGATGAACCACTCGCTCTTCTGGGAGTGGGGGAGGTCCTGGGTAAGGACAGACTCTAGCGTCGTATCTCTTACAGATTTCACAAGATTTAATAATGGTCTTAACAGTCTGACGACCTTGAGGAAGCCAGTACTTTTGTCTAAGGTCGGTGAGAGTATCTAAAACTCCAC
Source organism: Procambarus clarkii (assembly GCF_040958095.1). NCBI lineage: Eukaryota > Metazoa > Arthropoda > Malacostraca > Decapoda > Cambaridae > Procambarus > Procambarus clarkii. The sequence goes on from NC_091207.1 coordinate 34,801,355, forward strand.
CATGTAGTGTACCATATTGATGGTAATGTAAGACAAGAAGTTTAGTTATGATGTGGTGACGAGGTAAAAGAATGGGATTCTTAGTGTCTAAGTCAATCTTTGCATGTAGCAAACGTCCTCCACATCGTAGTAGGTTATGAGTGTTGGCATCGTACCAGATGCCCAGAGACTTAGTGAGTTTATCCGGAAGATTCTCAAATTCGCTTCCGTAAGTCTCTTCCTGTGCACGCTTAATCCAATAGTGGACAGGATTGGGAAATTTATGTCGAATTCCTACTTTAGCAAGGAAATCAAACACGTGCGCAGTCACTCGTAACAATTTGCTTAAGTTGGAATAATGATGAGGATCAATGGCTAATGTTCGCTGAGGCTCTGGTTCCTTCATGGGAGTGGTGATATTAGTCACTATGACTTGTGGCTTTTGTTTGGGCCACTGACCACCAACAAGCCATGAAGGTCCATTGAACCACAGCGAAGACTTGACAAGTTGTTTTAATGTCAATCCTCTTGATAAATAATCTGCAGGATTGTCCTTTGTAGGGACATGTCTAAACTTATATCCTGCGGATAAATCATGAATCTCCCTGACGCGATTACTGACGTAAGGAGTTTTGTTGTTATTGTTTCTTACCCATTGTAAGACTGCCTCGTTGTCTGACCACACTACAATCTCACCAAAGTGGATATTACTGAGTGTCTTTGCCAGGCAATGGGCCAATCTTACTCCCACTAGCAATGCAGTCAACTCCATCTGAGGTAAGGATCTCTTCTTGATGGGAGCGACTCTTGCTTTTGATGTGAGTAAAATTGATTGAGCACTGTTAACTAAATAGGCTGCTGCGCCATATGCTTTGCCAGAGGCATCGCAAAAAACGTGCAAATTGGTGGGTAAGTTTGGTCCTGAAGCATTACGAGGAAATTTCAAAACGCCTAACTGATTAAAATCCGTTGAGAGTATTTGCCATTTGGCTTGTAACTCACTTGATAACGGATCATCCCATCCCATATGTTTCTGCCAGCACTCCTGCATTAGGAGTTTGCCCCTTATTAATATAGGACTAAGTAGGCCTAAAGGGTCAAATGGTTGACTGACAAATGAGAGCAGTGTTCTCATGGTAAGGGTTGAATTATCAGTTTGCACTGACTTGACATTCATCTCGTCAGTGCTGGTGTTCCATTCCACGCCTAGAACCTTTAATTTACTGGGTACCTGATAATCGGGAAATTCTTTCTCGATTAACTGGTTAAGCAGTTTATTATTTGAGGCCCATGACTGTAGAGGCATATTGGTTCCTAACAGTTCACTGTTAGCCTCATGGTAGATTTCTACCAGATCAGCTTGATCATTAGTTGTCCCCTGGAAATTGTCGACATACAAGTTGTCGCTAATGGTTGCCTTATAAGGGCTATTTGATTTCCTCAAATGCGTGTCTAATGTTGCTTGCAAAAGAAACGGTGAGGACGTAGCACCAAATAATACGGAGGCAAACCGATAGGTGATTAGTTCACTATTAGGATCCAGTGGATCCTTGAACCAGAGGAATTTTGTGTAGTCACGATCTTCCTCCTGCAATCCTACTCGGAGAAAGGCTTTGCTGATGTCAGCTGTATAGGCAAAAATGCCTGTGCGAAATCGTAACAGCACGTTATGTAGCCTTTGTGTTAGGCTAGGTCCCGTTTGGAGACATTCATTTAAAGACACACTGCTCGGCTTTACTTTAGCACTGCAGTTAAAGACAATACGAATAGGTGTTGTCAATGAGTCTTTCACCACAGCATGGTGAGGTAAATAATGACCTGTTTTTCGGTCATCGTGTTCAACAACTTCAATGAACTTATTGTTAAGTTGTTGTTGGATAAGTTGGTGATACATGGTTAATTTGTCTGGCTGCTTCTGTAGTCGTGTTAATTGAGACTGCAATTGTGAGGCTGCCATATAATAATTCACTGGAAGTTGGGGATGATCTAACTTCCATGGGAGTCTTACCCAGTATTGTTTATTTGAGTAGACAACTGTATCCAGATATTGCTGGTAAGTCCACGTATCATCAGGACTTGGTTGCTCAGGGATGATGCCTAACGTATCTAAATCCCACAAACGATGTATTGGTGGGTCAGACTCAATGTCCTCGGCTATTTCCCTGAAGCGTAGGGGTGACTGCTCTAAGCCTAGTCACGCCACAATTACATTATTGGTTTGTGGACGCTGGACGTTGTCTGAAAAGCACGGGTCCTGTGAGCAATTTGCCCCCTGCGGACGACAACAAATTCATACCATGTTGTCTAGTGCATCCAGTTATAAACTTGTAATAATGATCCGCGCCTATTAATATTCCAATATCTGTGAGGCAGTCGGAATTTATTTTATGATCCGCTAGCCTCATGCGGTTTCGCTTAAGGTGTCTCGCAGTGCGAGCTAATCCTGTGACCTGCAGGTCCGTAGGAATCTTATCAACTACCACCGCATGGATTGGGCTAGTAGAGGATCCTAATCTAACTAGTAATTTAACTACCTTGTAGTCACGAGGTCCACTATTTGACAGGAAACCAGAAATGTTTAACTTCACACTTTTGGTAGGTTTTAAATTTAACTCATCTACCAACTGTTGTGTAATGAAGGTTTTTTGTAAACCTTGGTCAAAAAGACCCCTAGTGTTAATTCTAGATCTTCGATTTATTAATTTAAGTTGAGCGGTAGGCAAAGTAGTATTATTGCCTGACTCAGTAGCAAGTACATTCACTTCATGATTTACTTTACAATATTGCACTGCAGTAGAATTAGTAAAATTCTCTCCAGTGGTCATGGTTGGTGTAGGAGACTTCCTACATAAGGCGTAGTGGTGTACACCTTGGATACAACGGTTGCAGGTACGTAGTGGTACTGCACATTTCTTGGGATCATGAGAACCCATGCATTTGGTGCGTTTGTGCAATTCCTGTAACCTTTTAACTCTAGCATTATACGTAGGATAAGCAGAGCATTGGTAAGGGGTGTGTTCCTGATTGCAGAACAGACACTTTCTCTGATTAATAGACTTAGTCTCTTTAATAGACAAGTCATTGGTTATCTCTGAAGGAGATACTGAATATGTACCTACATTTCCACTTCTTTTCTTAGTGGATGGAGTAGGTTTGGATTTATATATATTAGACTTACTTGGAGTCTGTTTAGGTTTGACTGAAATATCAGTATTAATTGGTTTGGACTCGGGTTTAATTTTGTCATGAGTGTTTAACCTATTAACTGTGATCCTCAACCCCTCGAAAATTTGATCGAGAGTAAGAAACTCAGTATTATAATGTGAGCAGAGCTCTGTCAAGACATTTCGAGGTAATTTCCTCTGTAACAATAGCTTGATAGACCATTCAGAACTAGGTATATTGACCTTGGTACCTAAGGCCTTTACTAGAGACTCTACTTCTAGTCTGAAGCTTTGAAGTGACTCTGGTCTACTGTTTGGTGCATTCAGATCTAGTAATTGATAATAAAGGGTAGCTATACTTAACTCTTTGTTGCAATAGTTCAACTTCAGGAGTTTTATAGCTTCCTCATAATTACTCTCATCAAGAGTAAGGTTATGTATGACCTTTTTAGCCTCTCCTGTGAGAAGACTGAGTAAGTATGAAAATTTAGAAACTTTGTCTAGAGACTGTTTCTTATGGATGTGAACTTCAAAGGAAGTCCAAAAATTGTCCCAATTTTCTGTATCTAATCCTGAAAAGATGGGCAAGTCTAGAGTAGGTAAACGAACCTCGGGTAAGTGATTATTGAAGTGAGACCCAGTGTTGCTGGTATTGGATCCAGACTGTTTGGCTAATTTAAAATTTTATCATGAGTCTCCTCTTCATATTGGGAGATGTCGTTAACAATTTGGCTTGCTTCATCAGGATCAGTTTCTACAGTATTTAGCAGATCAAAGTAAGATTGACCTGCAGATCTGACTTGATCAAATTTCAGATCAGCCAATCTAACTAATGACTCTAAGTGATAAGAGTCAATGGGATTATCTTTAGTTAAGCCCTCAGCCTTATTAATTAATCTGGTCAAGTGACCTTTAAGGCCAATGTAGGTTCTCCTCAATTGCTCAGGAGTAGCCATGTTGGGCTTAGGTTCAAACTTCACAGTGTTGGTATATGTATTACTAATGAAGCTTGGGTACTTGTTCATTAGTGAACAGGTAACATTAATTGTAGCCTAATTTAAGGTGGCTACTTTATATTTTACCTCACTTGAGGTTGAATGTACCTACCTACCTAACAACAAATAGCTAGATATTTTGTGTACTGTCTGAACTTCACCATTAGTTCTCGTCCGGTTAGCTCATCCATATCACCATCAGAGTTAATGGAGATAATCCAGCAATACACAAAATAGATACACAAAATAATGCATACAAGAGAAATATTATGGAGACACTCCAATCAGAGTTATCTCAAATTAATCCCACCCTGTATAGGGTCAGCACAAATAATATAATACATACAACACTGACTAGTTTAGATCTAGTCGTAATAATTCCTAACTAAGAACTATAAAATTATTTAGTCTGGGCTTGTACCAAATTCAGCACAATCTCAGCCTAAATTCTACCTAATAACATGGGTAAAGATTATTGTGGTGCAGTAAAGTGAATATAATTGTGCTGTATTTTTGGGTTTTTTGTTTTATAAGAGTGCTCTTGCACACACAGGTGAACAATTATGTACAGTTAAGTTTGGCTTGCTAGCCACAGCCTTTTGTGATGGTTGATGGTGTTAATTAACTTGTCAACCACATGCAACCTAGATTCCCCTGACAAATGTACACCATCTCTGGTCAGGTTCTGTCTGTAAGGTCTGGCTGTAAATTGTATATATGTGGCATCCAATCTCACTCGTTTTTTCAGCCTGAAATTTATGTACTTAGCAGCTCTCAGGTAGTATTCCGGAGTTACTCCCCAACGATTATCTTGACTTGGTTGGCGAGGTTCCACTAATGTGAATACTACTGATTCACTGATGAGCTTGAAAGAAGAAATTATGGCTTTGAGGTGTTTGATCACCTCGGCTGGATGACGAGTGGGGTGGATGTCATTACCACCTAAGTATATAATGGTTAGATGGTGAGGCCACTCTAATGCAGGTGTTAGGGTGGGGTTATTATAAAAGTTATGAGCTGTTGCTCCTGGTGACCTAAAGATTCTCACCTCGGTGTGAGGTATAGGTCTAAGTGTTGTGGGTAATTGGCTATGACCCACTAAAGCTACTTTATACATGAGGTGAAAGTAGCAATATGTTAGTGTGATCTAGGCTAACTGATGTGTTACACTGTTAGTTGACACAATTAATTAATTAGTTAGTCTAGTTACTATCACACAAGGATTAGTTATTAATGGTTAATATTTTAATTATAAATTTAATGCCTATCCGGTTCGATAAGGACCATAATGTGGGATATTTGGGGCTTGTACATGATTATTTAAATATTAATGTAGTAAATTAAATTACGAAGGACCACCCGCTTTTGTAGAAATAGGGAAACTGAGAATTTCTGATCATTAGATAATTCCTAGATGAAACCAGTAACTATGGATAAAAACTAGAAATAAGATCATAGAAATAATTAATGGGCTGTATTATTAAATGAATCAAACCTCAAACACCTACATTGGGGGGTTATTACTGGAGGTAAGTACGTCTAGGAATTAGTGTGGTTCGTTCACTAATTCAATTAATAATAATCTAATCCTATAAACTAATATTGAAACTGTTATCATTACCATAAAGGGGAACATAGATTATGAGCATAGCAATGAATTACAGTAAACCACATATTAATCCCAAAGAATTCTGCACACAAAATTGCAATAGAATCATAAAAGGAAATAAATCTTAGCTTAATGAAGATTCCTTTAGAAAGCCATGTAAGTTCCTCTTATTCTCTGGATTCGGTCGACTGACGAGTGGAACGGGTTAACATGGGAGAAGGCAGCATGGAGAATTCTTCTCTCGTGCTGCAAGACAAATATTTTACAGTAGCAACTGATTTACATACTGAATCTATATAGTCAAGAAAATTAAGAGTTACAGGTGACAAATTTTAATCACCTGTTATTAGATGTTATCGTGCGTCATAACGGACAATCACCCTGCTACTAGTAACTTTTTACCTGATGCATCACATAAAAGAATATACTTAGCTGTGGGCACTGTATAAGTATTAAGATTGCCGTGCTTCGCGTCCCAGGCTCTGGTTAACCCTATCCTGGATAGTGACGCGCTTCGCTGGCCGGTCACGTGTCGTCAAGAACCAAGTCAAAGGGCTCCTTATTCGACACCAGCACTAGCTGAAGATACTATCTGCAAGGTTATTCACGCCTCACAGTGGCGACTTTCATCTGAGGATGGATAACGCCTGCCCTAGTTGCTGGACAATGGCGTCTTCTTATGAGTACGGTAAGCGCAGGTCCGCCTCTGAACGGCTCACCACGTGTACTGAGCTGGCCTTCCCCTACCCACGCCGAGTCCGCGTTCATAAAACAAATTATTGTCTCGAACATTAATATTTCTCGCATTTACGCTTGAAACGTTGAAGACTGGACGGGTTTATTATTTAGAGGAAGAAAATATTGTTATTTACCAGTTCAAGAATAGTAAATATATAAGGGAGAGGAATTAATGTCTCCCCATGGCATTCATTGGTGACGTTAACTTTATCACGAGATAGACGCTATGATTCCAACGCTCTATTCGGCTTTTAGTTAGAGATCAATTCGTCTGCAATTAGTTATCATACAGAATGCCTTAGGTATGGAGAATCGAATTTAATTCTCACATACATTGGATATAATGTGTTTACTGTAAGGAAATCTGACGCAATACTGGCGTCAGGTGACGTGAGAATTCTAGCCTACTGCACAGATGAAATTATTAGTACATGAGAATTCTACGTGTTGTTAATTTTACTTACTACAATAATTAGTATGGTTAGTAATAAGTAATGAGAATACAACAGTGTTGTATTCGGTGTTGGAAATATCCAACATAACTCCGGGGGGAGGATTCTAGGGTCGTAGTGTACTGTGTTGTACTGACCTATCCCGAAGTGATATAAAGATTAATACATTAGTATGTTAATATGTTAGTATACACATAACGAACGTCCCGGATTTATCAAGGACTTACAAGAACTTGAGTCTTGCTATTTACATGTCAACTGAAACATGTTGTTTGTAGCCTACACAATATTTATAGAATTTAACTCACCCAATTTAAACTAACAGAATCTACAGTGATGCGATATCCTGGGTCATAGTGACATGTAATGTTTTGTTATGTGATATCACAATGTAGCATCATCATAGTTATCTCAGTGGGAAGTGAAGGAAATTATTCTTCTTCAGAGTGGTAATAGGCTTGCAAATTCCGCCTACATTGTTGAGCTGCAGCTCTAGTGGGGCGGTTGCTTGGAGGAACAAATTCATTGTCCTCTGAAATTACTGGGGAAACTGGATCTGGCTGATATTCTTGTTCAGTCAGTTCAAGGGGAACCAGTTTCTCTAAAGTTTTTAGAGTAGTGTTGCCTCTGCATAAGACTTTAACCACTCTTAGGACACCTTGTCGATCTGGATGAATGGTGATAATCTTACCTATAGGCCATTCTGACCTTGGTCCATCACTGTCGACTAGGTCTCCTGGCTTTAATTGCACCTTATTGTAAGGACTCGAAGCTCCGTAGTGGTACTCTCGTAGAGCTGTGAGGTACTCTCGAGTCCACACCTCATTCCACCTGTTAATAACTCTAGAAAGATGCTGGTAGCTTTCCACCAAGTCTCCTCTGGTCACATGGGACGGGTCTACAGGGTCCTCTTCGGCTAAAGGGATGAGAGGGCTCAGTAGACCTCCATGGATCAAGTGAGAGGGGCTCAGTGGTTCTCTCTGTGTGTAATCATCAGACAGGTAGGTGATTGGGCGGTTATTGACTTGCGCCTCGATTTCCACAACTATAGTTTGGAGTTCTGAGTAACTGACACTTTGTCGGTGTAAAGTTTTCCTTAGACACTTCTTGACTGTGCCTACCATTCGCTCATAGAACCCACCTTGCCAAGGGGCTCTTGGTGCTATGAATTTCCAGTGACATTGTCTTCTTTGTAAGACTGACTGTACTTCAGGGTGGCTCCAGACTTCTCGCAAACAACTTTCTCCTGCCACAAAATTAGATCCGTTGTCTGATATCATTAATCTAGGACATGATCGGCGGGCAGCAAATCTGCGGAAAGCTTGAATGAAAGCTTCAGCACTCATGTCTGGGGTGACCTCTAAGTGCACGCCTCTGGTTATAGCACATGTAAAGAGACAAATGTACGCCTTCACTGGTATATTATCTGGGTTACCAGTGAGGAGTAAGGCTCCTGTATAATCAACTCCAGTGGTTTCGAAAGGACGAAGATGAACCACTCGCTCTTCTGGGAGTGGGGGAGGTCCTGGGTAAGGACAGACTCTAGCGTCGTATCTCTTACAGATTTCACAAGATTTAATAATGGTCTTAACAGTCTGACGACCTTGAGGAAGCCAGTACTTTTGTCTAAGGTCGGTGAGAGTATCTAAAACTCCACCATGTAGTGTACCATATTGATGGTAATGTAAGACAAGAAGTTTAGTTATGATGTGGTGACGAGGTAAAAGAATGGGATTCTTAGTGTCTAAGTCAATCTTTGCATGTAGCAAACGTCCTCCACATCGTAGTAGGTTATGAGTGTTGGCATCGTACCAGATGCCCAGAGACTTAGTGAGTTTATCCGGAAGATTCTCAAATTCGCTTCCGTAAGTCTCTTCCTGTGCACGCTTAATCCAATAGTGGACAGGATTGGGAAATTTATGTCGAATTCCTACTTTAGCAAGGAAATCAAACACGTGCGCAGTCACTCGTAACAATTTGCTTAAGTTGGAATAATGATGAGGATCAATGGCTAATGTTCGCTGAGGCTCTGGTTCCTTCATGGGAGTGGTGATATTAGTCACTATGACTTGTGGCTTTTGTTTGGGCCACTGACCACCAACAAGCCATGAAGGTCCATTGAACCACAGCGAAGACTTGACAAGTTGTTTTAATGTCAATCCTCTTGATAAATAATCTGCAGGATTGTCCTTTGTAGGGACATGTCTAAACTTATATCCTGCGGATAAATCATGAATCTCCCTGACGCGATTACTGACGTAAGGAGTTTTGTTGTTATTGTTTCTTACCCATTGTAAGACTGCCTCGTTGTCTGACCACACTACAATCTCACCAAAGTGGATATTACTGAGTGTCTTTGCCAGGCAATGGGCCAATCTTACTCCCACTAGCAATGCAGTCAACTCCATCTGAGGTAAGGATCTCTTCTTGATGGGAGCGACTCTTGCTTTTGATGTGAGTAAAATTGATTGAGCACTGTTAACTAAATAGGCTGCTGCGCCATATGCTTTGCCAGAGGCATCGCAAAAAACGTGCAAATTGGTGGGTAAGTTTGGTCCTGAAGCATTACGAGGAAATTTCAAAACGCCTAACTGATTAAAATCCGTTGAGAGTATTTGCCATTTGGCTTGTAACTCACTTGATAACGGATCATCCCATCCCATATGTTTCTGCCAGCACTCCTGCATTAGGAGTTTGCCCCTTATTAATATAGGACTAAGTAGGCCTAAAGGGTCAAATGGTTGACTGACAAATGAGAGCAGTGTTCTCATGGTAAGGGTTGAATTATCAGTTTGCACTGACTTGACATTCATCTCGTCAGTGCTGGTGTTCCATTCCACGCCTAGAACCTTTAATTTACTGGGTACCTGATAATCGGGAAATTCTTTCTCGATTAACTGGTTAAGCAGTTTATTATTTGAGGCCCATGACTGTAGAGGCATATTGGTTCCTAACAGTTCACTGTTAGCCTCATGGTAGATTTCTACCAGATCAGCTTGATCATTAGTTGTCCCCTGGAAATTGTCGACATACAAGTTGTCGCTAATGGTTGCCTTATAAGGGCTATTTGATTTCCTCAAATGCGTGTCTAATGTTGCTTGCAAAAGAAACGGTGAGGACGTAGCACCAAATAATACGGAGGCAAACCGATAGGTGATTAGTTCACTATTAGGATCCAGTGGATCCTTGAACCAGAGGAATTTTGTGTAGTCACGATCTTCCTCCTGCAATCCTACTCGGAGAAAGGCTTTGCTGATGTCAGCTGTATAGGCAAAAATGCCTGTGCGAAATCGTAACAGCACGTTATGTAGCCTTTGTGTTAGGCTAGGTCCCGTTTGGAGACATTCATTTAAAGACACACTGCTCGGCTTTACTTTAGCACTGCAGTTAAAGACAATACGAATAGGTGTTGTCAATGAGTCTTTCACCACAGCATGGTGAGGTAAATAATGACCTGTTTTTCGGTCATCGTGTTCAACAACTTCAATGAACTTATTGTTAAGTTGTTGTTGGATAAGTTGGTGATACATGGTTAATTTGTCTGGCTGCTTCTGTAGTCGTGTTAATTGAGACTGCAATTGTGAGGCTGCCATATAATAATTCACTGGAAGTTGGGGATGATCTAACTTCCATGGGAGTCTTACCCAGTATTGTTTATTTGAGTAGACAACTGTATCCAGATATTGCTGGTAAGTCCACGTATCATCAGGACTTGGTTGCTCAGGGATGATGCCTAACGTATCTAAATCCCACAAACGATGTATTGGTGGGTCAGACTCAATGTCCTCGGCTATTTCCCTGAAGCGTAGGGGTGACTGCTCTAAGCCTAGTCACGCCACAATTACATTATTGGTTTGTGGACGCTGGACGTTGTCTGAAAAGCACGGGTCCTGTGAGCAATTTGCCCCCTGCGGACGACAACAAATTCATACCATGTTGTCTAGTGCATCCAGTTATAAACTTGTAATAATGATCCGCGCCTATTAATATTCCAATATCTGTGAGGCAGTCGGAATTTATTTTATGATCCGCTAGCCTCATGCGGTTTCGCTTAAGGTGTCTCGCAGTGCGAGCTAATCCTGTGACCTGCAGGTCCGTAGGAATCTTATCAACTACCACCGCATGGATTGGGCTAGTAGAGGATCCTAATCTAACTAGTAATTTAACTACCTTGTAGTCACGAGGTCCACTATTTGACAGGAAACCAGAAATGTTTAACTTCACACTTTTGGTAGGTTTTAAATTTAACTCATCTACCAACTGTTGTGTAATGAAGGTTTTTTGTAAACCTTGGTCAAAAAGACCCCTAGTGTTAATTCTAGATCTTCGATTTATTAATTTAAGTTGAGCGGTAGGCAAAGTAGTATTATTGCCTGACTCAGTAGCAAGTACATTCACTTCATGATTTACTTTACAATATTGCACTGCAGTAGAATTAGTAAAATTCTCTCCAGTGGTCATGGTTGGTGTAGGAGACTTCCTACATAAGGCGTAGTGGTGTACACCTTGGATACAACGGTTGCAGGTACGTAGTGGTACTGCACATTTCTTGGGATCATGAGAACCCATGCATTTGGTGCGTTTGTGCAATTCCTGTAACCTTTTAACTCTAGCATTATACGTAGGATAAGCAGAGCATTGGTAAGGGGTGTGTTCCTGATTGCAGAACAGACACTTTCTCTGATTAATAGACTTAGTCTCTTTAATAGACAAGTCATTGGTTATCTCTGAAGGAGATACTGAATATGTACCTACATTTCCACTTCTTTTCTTAGTGGATGGAGTAGGTTTGGATTTATATATATTAGACTTACTTGGAGTCTGTTTAGGTTTGACTGAAATATCAGTATTAATTGGTTTGGACTCGGGTTTAATTTTGTCATGAGTGTTTAACCTATTAACTGTGATCCTCAACCCCTCGAAAATTTGATCGAGAGTAAGAAACTCAGTATTATAATGTGAGCAGAGCTCTGTCAAGACATTTCGAGGTAATTTCCTCTGTAACAATAGCTTGATAGACCATTCAGAACTAGGTATATTGACCTTGGTACCTAAGGCCTTTACTAGAGACTCTACTTCTAGTCTGAAGCTTTGAAGTGACTCTGGTCTACTGTTTGGTGCATTCAGATCTAGTAATTGATAATAAAGGGTAGCTATACTTAACTCTTTGTTGCAATAGTTCAACTTCAGGAGTTTTATAGCTTCCTCATAATTACTCTCATCAAGAGTAAGGTTATGTATGACCTTTTTAGCCTCTCCTGTGAGAAGACTGAGTAGGTATGAAAATTTAGAAACTTTGTCTAGAGACTGTTTCTTATGGATGTGAACTTCAAAGGAAGTCCAAAAATTGTCCCAATTTTCTGTATCTAATCCTGAAAAGATGGGCAAGTCTAGAGTAGGTAAACGAACCTCGGGTAAGTGATTATTGAAGTGAGACCCAGTGTTGCTGGTATTGGATCCAGACTGTTTGGCTAATTTAAAATTTTATCATGAGTCTCCTCTTCATATTGGGAGATGTCGTTAACAATTTGGCTTGCTTCATCAGGATCAGTTTCTACAGTATTTAGCAGATCAAAGTAAGATTGACCTGCAGATCTGACTTGATCAAATTTCAGATCAGCCAATCTAACTAATGACTCTAAGTGATAAGAGTCAATGGGATTATCTTTAGTTAAGCCCTCAGCCTTATTAATTAATCTGGTCAAGTGACCTTTAAGGCCAATGTAGGTTCTCCTCAATTGCTCAGGAGTAGCCATGTTGGGCTTAGGTTCAAACTTCACAGTGTTAGGTATATGTATTACTAATGAAGCTTGGGTACTTGTTCATTAGTGAACAGGTAACATTAATTGTAGTCCTAATTTAAGGTGGCTACTTTATATTTTACCTCACTTGAGGTTGAATGTACCTACCTACCTAACAACAAATAGCTAGATATTTTGTGTACTGTCTGAACTTCACCATTAGTTCTCGTCCGGTTAGCTCATCCATATCACCATCAGAGTTAATGGAGATAATCCAGCAATACACAAAATAGATACACAAAATAATGCATACAAGAGAAATATTATGGAGACACTCCAATCAGAGTTATCTCAAAATTAATCCCACCCTGTATAGGGTCAGCACAAATAATATAATACATACAACACTGACTAGTTTAGATCTAGTCGTAATAATTCCTAACTAAGAACCTATAAAATTATTTAGTCTGGGCTTGTACCAAATTCAGCACAATCTCAGCCTAAATTCTACCTAATAACATGGGTAAAGATTATTGTGGTGCAGTAAAGGTAATATAAGTTGTGCTGTATTTTTGGTTTTTTTGTTTTATAAGAGTGCTCTTGCACACACAGGTGAACAATTATGTACAGTTAAGTTTGGCTTGCTAGCCACAGCCTTTTGTGATGGTTGATGGTGTTAATTAACTTGTCAACCACATGCACCCTAGATTCCCCTGACAAATGTACACCATCTCTGGTCAGGTTCTGTCTGTAAGGTCTGGCTGTAAATTGTATATATGTGGCATCCAATCTCACTCGTTTTTTTCAGCCTGAAATTTATGTACTTAGCAGCTCTCAGGTAGTATTCCTGGAGTTACTCCCCAACGATTATCTTGACTTGGTTGGCGAGGTTCCACTAATGTGAATACTACTGATTCACTGATGAGCTTGAAAGAAGAAATTATGGCTTTTGAGGTGTTTGATCACCTCGGCTGGATGACGAGTGGGGTGGATGTCATTACCACCTAAGTATATAATGGTTAGATGGTGAGGCCACTCTAACTGCAGGTGTTAGGGTGGTGTTATTAGTGAAAGTTATGAGCTGTTGCTCCTGGTGACCTAAAGATTCTCACCTCGGTGTGAGGTATAGGTCTAAGTGTTGTGGGTAATTGGCTATGACCCACTAGAGCCACTTTATACATGAGGTGAAAGTAGCAATATATTAGTGATCTAGGCTAACTGATGTGTTACACTGTTAGTTGACACAATTAATTAAATAGTTAGTCTAGCTTCTATCACACAAGGATTAGTTATTAATGGTTAATATTTTAATTATAAGTTTAATGCCTATCCGGTTCGATAAGGACCATAATGTGGGATATTTGGGGCTTGAATCTGATTATTTAAATATTAATGTAGTAAATTAAATTACGAAGGACCACCCGCTTTTAAAGTAAAGAGGGAAACTGAGAATTTCTGATCATTAGATAATTCCTAGATGAAAGCAGTAACTATGGATAAAACTAGAAAGTATGACCATAATAATGGTCATACTTATATGATACTTATATACTTATATAATAATGGTCATACTTACATACTTATAATTATATAATAATTAATGGGCTGTATTATTAAATGAAACAAACTTCAAACACCTACATTGGGGGGGTTATTACTGGAGGTAAGTACGTCCAGGAATTAGTGTGGTTCGTTCACTAATTCAATTAATAATAATCTAATCCTATAAAATAATATTGAAACTGATATCATTACCAAAAGGGGGAACATAGATTATGAGCATAGTAATGAGTTACAGTAAACCACATATTAATCCCAAAGAATTCTGCACAAGATAAATTGCAATAGAATTATAAAAGGAAATAAATCTTAGCTTAATGAAGATTCCTTTAGAAAGCCATGGAAGTCCTCTTATTCTCCAGACTCGGTCGACTGACGAGTGGAACGGGTTAACATGGGGGAAGGCAGTATGGAGAATTCTTCTCTCGTGCTGCAAGACAAATAATTTTCAGTAGCAACTGATTTAACTACTAAATCTATATTGAAGAATATTAAGAGTTACAGGTGACAAATTTTAATCACCTGTTATTAGGTGTTATCGTGCGTCGTAACGGACAATCACCCTGCTACTATTAAACTTCTACCTGATTCATCACATAAAAGAATATACTTAGCTGTGGGCACTGTATAAGTATTAAGATTGCCGTGTTTCGCATCTCAGGCTCCGGCTAGGCCTATCCTGAATAATGAGGCGTTCCGCTGGCTGGTCACGTGTCGTCAGGAACCAAGTCAAAGGGCTCCTTATTTGACACCAGCACTAGCTGAAGATATTATCTGCAAGGTTATTCACGCCTCACAGTGGCGACTTTCATCTGAGGATGGATAACACCTGCCCTATTTGCTGGGCAATGGCGTGTTCTTATGAGAACGGTAAGCACAGGTCTGCCTCTGAGCGGCTCTCCACGTGTACTGAGATGGCGTCCCTCTACCCACGCCGAGCCCGCGTTCATAAAACAAATTATTGTCTCGAACATTAATATTTCTCGCATTTGCGCTTGAAACGTTAAAGACTGGACGGGTTTATTATTTAGAGGAACAAAATATTGTTATTTACCAATTTAAGAATAGTAAATATATAAGGGAGAGGAATTAATGTCTCCCCATGGCATTCATTGGTGACGTTAACTTTATCACGAGATAGACGTTATGATTCTAACGCTCTATTCAGCTTTTAGTTAGAGATCAATTCGTCTGCAATTAG
This sequence comes from Procambarus clarkii, assembly GCF_040958095.1. Lineage (NCBI taxonomy): Eukaryota > Metazoa > Arthropoda > Malacostraca > Decapoda > Cambaridae > Procambarus > Procambarus clarkii. The sequence continues at coordinate 34,816,794 of NC_091207.1, forward strand.
TTATCATACAGAATGCTTTAATTATGGAGAATCGAATTTAATTCTCACACACATTGGATATAATGTGTTTACTGTAAGGAAATCTGACGCAATACTGGCGTCAGGTGACGTGAGAATTCTAGCCTACTGCACAGATGAAATTATTAGTACATGAGAATTCTACGTGTTGTTAATTTTACTTACTACAATAATTAGTATGGTTAGTAATAAGTAATGAGAATACAACAATGTTGTATTCGGTGTTGGAAATATCCGACAATAGGCTCAAGAAAGTGATGCAGAGGCTCAGGAGAGGGATGCAGAGGCTGAAGAGAGTGATGCAGAGGTTCAAGAGAGTGATGCAGAGGCTAACGAGAGTGATGCAGAGGCTGAAGAGAGAGATGTAGAGGCTCAAGGGAGTGATGCATAGGCTGAAGAGAGTGATGCAGAGGCTCAGGAAAGGGATGCAGAGGCTGAAGAGAGTGATGCAGAGGCTCAAGAGAGTGATGCAGAGGCTAAAGAGAGAGTGATGCAGAGGCTTAAGAGAGTGATGCAAAGGATTAAGAGAGGGATGCAGAGGCTCAAGAGAGTGATGCAGAGGCTCAAGACAGTGATGCAGATGCATAGGAGAATGATGCAGACGCTCAAGAGAAGGATACAGAGGCTGAAGAGAGTGATGCAGAGGCTCAAGAGAATGATGCAGAGGCTCAAGAGAGTGATGCAGAGGATCAAGAGAGGGATGCAGAGGCTTAAGAGAGTGATGCAGAGGCTCAAGAGAGTGATGCAGAGGCTCAAGAGAGTGATGCAGAGGCTCAAGAGAGTGATGCAGAGGCTCAGGAGAGTGATGCAGAGGCTTAAGAGAGGAATGCAGAGGCTGAGTAGAATGATGCAGAGGCTTAAAAGAGTGATGCAGAGGCTCAGGAGAGTGATGCAGAGGCTTAAGAGAGTGATGCAGAGGTTCAAGAGAGTGATGCAGAGGCACAAGAGAATGATGTAGAGGCTTAAGAGAGGGATGCAGAGGCTGTAGAGAATGATTCAGGGGCTCAAGAGAATGATGCAGAGGCTTAAGAGAGGGATGCAGAGGATCAAGAGAAGGATGCAGAGGCTGAAGAGAGTGATGCAGAGGCTTAAGTGAGTGATGCAGAGGCTTAAGAGAGGGTTGCAGAGGCTCAAGAGAATGATGCAGAGGCTCAAGAGAGTGCTGCAGAGGCTCAAGAGAGGGATGCTGAGGCTCCAGAGAGGGATGCAGAGGCTGAAGAGAGTGATGCAGAGGCTCAAGAGGGAGATTCAGAGGCTTAAGAGAGTGATGCAGAAGCTCAAGAGAGTAATGCAGAGGCTCAAGAGAATGATGTAGAGGCTTGAGAGAGGGATGCAGAGGCTCAAGAGAATGATGCAGAGGGTCTAGAGAGTGATGCAGAGGATTAAGAGAGGGATGCAGCGGCTTAAGTGAGTGATGCAGATGCTCAAGAGAGTAATGCAGAGGCTCAAGACAGGGGTTGCAGAGGCTCAAGAGAGGGATGCAGGGGCTCAAGAGAGGGATGCAGAGGCACAAGAGAATGATGTAGAGGCTTAAGAGAGGGATGCAGAGGCTCTAGAGAATGATGCAGGGGCTCAAGAGAATGATGCAGAGGCTTAAGAGAGGGATGCAGATGGTCAAAAGAGTGATGCAGAGGCTTAAGAATGGAATGCAGAGGCTGAAGAGAATGATGCAGAGGCTTTAGAGTGGAATGCAGAGGCTGAAGAGAAAGATGCAGAGGCTTAAGAGAGGGATGCAGAGGCTGATGAGAGTGATGCAAAAGCTCAAGAGAGTGATGCAGAGGCTTAAGAGAGGGATGCAGAGGGTAAGGAGAATGATGCAGAGGCTTAAAAGAGTGATGCAGAGGCGCAGGAGAGTGATGCAGAGGCTGAAGAAAATGATGCAGAGGCTTAAGAGAGGGATGAAGAGACTCAAGAGAGTGATGCAGAGGCTCATGACAGGGGTTGCAGAGGCTCAAGAGGGAGCAGATGCAGGGGCTAAAGAGAGGGACGCGGTGACTCTTGAGAGTGATGCAGAGGCTCATGAGAGGGATGCAGAGGCTTAAGAGAGTGATGCAAAGGCTCAATAGAGTGATGCAGAGGCTCAAGAGAGTGATGCAGATGTTTAGGAGAATGATGCAGAGGCTCAAGAGAGGGATGCAGAGGCTGAAGAGAGTGATGCAGATGCTCAAGAGAGGGATGCAGAGGATGAAGAGAGTGATGCAGAGGCTAGAGTGAGTGATGCAGAGGCTCAAGAGAGTGATGTAGAGACTCAAGAGAGTTATGCAGAGGCTCAAGAAAGTGAAGCAGAGGCTTACGAGAGTGATGCAGAGGCTCAAGAGAGGGATGTAGACGCTCAAGAGAGTGATGCAGAAGCTCAAGAGAGTGATGCAGAGGCTTAAGAGAGAGATTCAGAGGCTTAGGAGAGGGGATGCAGAGGCTCAAGAGAGTGATGCAGAGGCTGAAGAGAGTGATGCAGAGGCTTAAGAGAGGGATGCAGAGGCTCAAGAGAGGGATGCAGAGGCTCAAGAGAGGGATGCAGAGGCTCAAGAGAGGGATGCAGGGGCTCAAGAGAGGGATGCAGTGGCTCAAGAGAGGGATGCAGAGACTCTTGAGAGTGATGCAGAGGCTCAAGAGAGGGATGCGGAGGCTTAAGAGAGTGATGCAAAGGCTCAATAGACGGATGCAGAGGCTCATGAGAGGGATGCAGGAGTTCAAGAGAGGGATGCAGAGGCTCAAGAGAGTGATGCAGAGGCTAACGAGAGGGATACAGAGGCTCAATAGAGTGATGCAGAGGCTTAAAAGAGGGATGCAGAGGAAGAAGAGAAAGATGCAGAGGGTCAAGAGAGTGCTGCAGAGGCTGAAGAGAGAGATGCAGAGGATTAAGAGAGTGATGCAGACGCTCATGAGAGTAACGCAGAGGCTCAAGAGAATGATGTAGAGGCTTAAGAGAGCGATGCAGAGGTTTGAGAGAGTAATGCAGAGTCTCAAGAGAGTGATGCAGAGGCTAAAGAGAGTGATGTAGAGGCTCAAGAGAGTGATGCAGAGGATCATGAAAGTGATGCAGAGACTCAAGAGAGTAATGCAGAGGATTAAGAGAGGGAAGCAGAGGCTTAAGAGAGTGATGCAGAGGCCGAAGAGAGTGATGCAGAGGCTTAAGAGAGTGATGCAGAGGCTGAAGAGAGTGTTACAGAGGCTTAAGAGAGTGATGCAGAGGCTCAAGAGAGGGATGCAGAGTCTCAAGAGAGTGATGCAGACGCTTAATAGAGGGATGTAGAGGCTCAAGAGAATGATGCAGAGGCTCATGAGAGTGCTGCAAAAGGCCCAAGAGAGGGATGCTGAGGCTCCAGAGAGGGATGCAGAGGCTCAAGAGAGTGATGCAGTGGCTCAAGAGAGAAAGGCAGAGGCTTAAGAGAGTGATGCAGAGGCTCAAGAGAGTGATGCAGAGGCTCAAGAGAATGATGTAGAGGCTTAAGAGAGGGATGCAGAGGCTCAAGAGAATAATGCAGAGGCTCAAGAGAGTGATGTAGAGGATCAAGAGAGGGATGCAGAGGCTTAAGAGAGTGATGCAGAGGCTCAAGAGAGTGATGCAGAGGCTCAAGAGAATGATGTAGAGGTTCAAGAGAATGATGCAGAGGCTCAAGAGAAGGATGTAGAGGCTCAAGAGAATGATGCAGAGGCTCAAGAGAGTGATGCAGAGGCTTAAGAGAGGGATGCAGAGGTTGAGGAGAATGATGCAGAGGCCTAAAAGAGTGATGCAGAGGCTTAGCAGATTGATGCAGAGGTTTAAGAGAGTGATGCAGAGGTTCATGAGAGTGATGCAGAGGCACAAGAGAATGATGTAGAGGCTTAATAGAGGGATGCAGAGGCTTAAGAGAGTTATGCAGAGGCTGAAGAGAGTGATGCAGAGGCTCAAGAGAGTGATGTAGAGGCTCAAGAGAGTGATGCAGAGGCTCAAGAGAGTGATGCAGAGGCTTAAGAGAGTGATGCAGAGGCTCAAGAGAGGGATGCAGGGTCTCAAAAAGTCATGCAGACGCTTAATAGAGTGATGCAGAGGCTCAAGAGAATGATGCAGAGGCTCAAGAGAGTTCTGCAAAAGGCTCAAGAGAGGGATGCTGAGGCTCCAGAGAGGGATGCAGAGGCTCAAGAGAGAGATACAGAGGCTCAAGAGAGAAAGTCAGAGGCTTAAGAGAGTGATGCAGAGACTCAAGAGAATGATGCAGAGGCTAAAGAGAATGATGTAGAGGCTTAAGAGAGGGATGCAGAGGCTCAAGGGAATGATGCAGAGGCTCAAGAGAGTGATGTAGAGGATCAAGAGAGGGATGCAGAGGCTTAAGAGAGTGATGCAAAGGCTCAAGAGAGTGATGCAGAGGCTCAAGAGAGTGATGCAGAGGCTCAGGAGAGTGATGCAGACGATCATGAGAGTGACGCAGAGGCTCAAGAGAGTGATGCAGAGGATCAAGAGAGCGATGCAGAGGCTCGAGAGAGTGATGCAGAGGATTAGGAAAGTGATGCAGGGGCCACAAGAGAGTGATGCAGAGGCTGAAGAGAGTGTTGCAGAGGCTAAAGAGAGTGATGCAGAGGCTCAAGAGAGTGATGCAGATGCTCGCGAGGGATGCAGAGGCTTAAGAGAGTGATGCAGAGGCTGAAGAGAGTGTTGCAGAGGCTGAAGAGAGAGATGCAGAGGCTTTAGAGAGTGATGCAGAGGTTCAAGAGAGTGATGCAGAGGCTCAAGAGAGTGATGCAGAGGCTAAAGAGAGTGATGCAGAGGCTTAAGAGAGGGATGCAGAGGTTGAGGAGAATGATGCAGAGGCCTAAAAGAGTGATGCAGAGGCTCAGCAGATTGATGCAGAGGTTTAAGAGAGCGATGCAGAGGTTCAAGAGAGTGATGCAGAGACACAAGAGAATGATGTAGAGGCTTAAGAGAGGGATGCAAAGGCTTAAGAGAGTAATGCAGAGGCTCAAGAGAGTGATGCAGAGGCTCAAGAGAGTGATGTAGAGGCTCAAGAGAGTGATGCAGAGGCTTAAGAGAGTGATGCAGAGGCTCAAGAGAGGGATGCAGAGTCTCAAGAGAGTGATGCAGACGCTTAATAGAGGGATGCAGAGGCTCAAGAGAGTGATGCAGAGGCTTAATAGAGGGATGCAGAGGCTCAAGAGAATGATGCAGAGGCTCAAGAGAGTTCTGCAAAAGGCTCAAGAGAGGGATGCTGAGGCTCCAGAGAGGGATGCAGAGGCTCAAGAGAGTGATGCAGAGGCTCAAGAGAGAAAGGCAGAGGCTTAAGAGAGTGATGCAGAGACTCAAGAGAATGATGCAGAGGCTCAAGAGAATGATATAGAGGCTTAAGAGAGAGATGCAGAGGCTCAAGAGAATGATGCAGAGGCTCAAGAGAGTGATGAAGAGGATCAAGAGAGGGATGCAGAGGCTTAAGAGAGTGATGCAGAGGTTCAAGAGAGTGATGCAGAGGCTCAAGAGAGTGATGCAGAGGCTCAGGAGAGTGATGCAGACGATCATGAGAGTGATGCAGAGGCTCAAGAGAGTGATGCAGAGGATCAAGAGAGGAAAGTTGAGGCTTAAGAGAGTGATGCAGTGGCTGAAGAGAGTGATGGAGAGGCTCTAAAGAGTGATGCAGAATCTTAAGAGAGTGATGCAGAGGCTTAAGAGAGGGATGCAGAGGCTCTAGTGAGGGATGCAAAGGCTCAAGAGAGTGATTCAGAGGCTTAAGAGAGTGATGCAGAGGCTTAAGTGAGTGATGCAGAGGCTTAAGAGCGGGATGCTGAGGCTCAAGAGAGGGATGAAGAGGGTCAAGAGAGGGATGCAGGGGCTCAAGAGAGGGACGCAGAGGCTCAAGTGAGGTATGCAGAGGCACAAGAGAGGGATGCAGAGGCTGTTGAGAGTGACGCAGACGCTCAAGAGAATGATGCAGAGGCTTAAGAGAGTGATGCAAAAGCTCAGGAGAGGGATGCAAAGGCTCATGAGAGGGATTCAGTAGTTCACTAGAGTGATGAAGACGCTAAAGAAAGGGATGCAGAGGCTTAAGAAAGTGATGCAGAGGCTCAAAAAAGGGATGCAGAGGCTCAAGAGAGTGATGCAGAGGCTCAAGAGAGGGATGCAGAGCATCAAGCAAGTGATGCAGAGGATCAAGAGAGGGAAGAAGAGGCTTAAAAGAGTGATGCAGAAGCTGAAGAGAGTGATGCAGAGGATCAAGAGAGCGATGCAGAGGGTCGAGAGAGTGATGCAGAAGCTCAAAAGAGTTATTCAGAGAATTAGGAGAGTGATGCAGAGGCCACAAGAAAGTGATGCAGACGCTGAAGATAGTGTTGCAGAGGCTAAAGAGAGTGATGCAGAGGCTCAAGAGAGTGATGCAGATGCTCGAGAGGGATGCAGACGCTTAAGAGAGTGATGCAGAGGCTGAAGAGAGTGTTGCAGAGGCTGAAGAGAGAGATGCAGACGCTTTAGAGAGTGATGCAGAGGTTCAAGAGAGTGATGCAGAGGCTCATGAGAGTGATGCAGAGGCTCAAGAGAGTGATGCAGAGGCTTAAGAGAGGGATGCAGAGGTTGAGGAGAGTGATGCAGAGGCTCAGCAGATTGATGCAGACGTTTAAGAGTGTGATGCAGAGGTTCAAGAGAGTGATGCAGAGGTACAAGAGAATGATGTAGAGGCTTAAGAGAGGGATGCAGAGGCTTAAGAGAGTAATGCAGAGGCTCACGAGAGTGATGCAGAGGCTCAAGAGAGTGATGTAGAGGCTCAAGAGAGTGATGCAGAGGCTTAAGAGAGTGATGCAGAGGCTCAAGAGAGGGTTGCAGAGTCTCAAGAGAGTGATGCAGACGCTTAATAGAGGGATGCAGAGGCTCAAGGGAGTGAAGCAGAGGCTTAATAGAGGGATGCAGAGGTTCAAGAGAATGATGCAGAGGCTCAAGAGAGTTCTGCAAAAGGCTCAAGAGAGGGATGCTGATGCTCCAGAGAGGGATGCAAAGGCTCAAGAGAGCGATGCAGAGGCTCAAGAGAGAAAGGCAGAGGCTTAAGTGAGTCATGCAGAGACTCAAGAGAATGATGCAGAGGCTCAAGAGAATGATGTAGAGGCTCAAGAGAGTGATGTAGAGGATCAAGAGAGGGATGCAGAGGCTTAAGAGAGTGATGCAGAGGCTCAAGAGAGAAAGGCAGAGGCTTAAGTGAGTGATGCAGAGACTCAAGAGAATGATGCAGAGGCTCAAGAGAATGATGTAGAGGCTTAAGAGAGGGATGCAGAGGCACAAGAGAATGATGCAGAGGCTCAAGAGAGTGATGTAGAGGATCAAGAGAGGGATGCAGAGGCTTAAGAGAGTGATGCAGAGGCTCAAGAGAGTGATGCAGAGGCTCAAGAGAGTGATGCAGAGGCTCAGGAGAGTGATGCAGACGATCATGAGAGTGATGCAGAGGCTCAAGAGAGTGATGCAGAGGATCAGGAGAGGGAAGCTGAGGCTTAAGAGAGTGATGCAGTGGCTGAAGAGAGTGATGGAGAGGCTCTAAAGAGTGATGCAGAGGCTTAAGAAAGTGATGCAGAGGCTTAAGAAAGTGATGCAGAGGCTTAAGAGAGGGATGCTGAGGCTCTAGTGAGGGATGCAAAGGCTCAAGAGAGTGATTCCGAGGCTTAAGAGAGTGATGCAGAGGCTTAAGTGAGTGATGCAGAGACTTAAGAGCGGGATGCTGAGGCTCAAGAGAGGGATGCAGAGGGTCAAGAGAAGGATGCAGGGGCTCAAGAGAGGGACGCAGAGGCTCAAGTGAGGAATGCAGAGGCACAAGAGAGGGATGCAGAGGCAGTTGAGAGTGACGCAGACGCTCAAGAGAATGATGCAGAGGCTTAAGAGAGTGATGCAAAAGCTCAGGAGAGGGATGCAAAGGCTCATGAGAGGGATTCAGTAGTTCACGAGAGGGATTCAGTAGTTCACGAGAGTGATGCAGACGCTAAATAAAGGGATGCAGAGGCTTAAGAAAGTGATGCAGAGGCTCAAAAAAGGGATGCAGAGGCTCAAGAGAGTGATGCAGAGGCTCAAGAGAGGGATGCAGAGGCTCAACCAAGTGATGAAGAGGATCAAGAGAGGGAAGAAGAGGCTTAGGAGAGTGATGCAGAAGCTGAAGAGAGTGATGCAGAGGATCAAGAGAGCGATGCAGAGGCTCGAGAGAGTGACGCAGAGGCTCAAAAGAGTTATTCAGAGGATTAGGAAAGTGATGCAGAGGCCACAAGAGAGTGATGCAGAGGCTCAAGAGAGTGTTGTAGAGGCAAAAGAGAGTGATGCAGAGGCTCAAGAGAGTGATGCAGATGCTATAGAGGGATGCAGAGGCTTAAGAGAGTAATGCAGAGACTGAAGAGAGTGTTGCAGAGGCTGAAGAGAGAGATGCAGAGGCTTTAGAGAGTGATGCAGAGGTTCAAGAGAGTGATGCAGAGGCTCAAGAGAGTGATGCAGAGGCTCAAGAGAGTGATGCAGAGGCTTAAGAGAGGGATGCAGAGGTTGAGGAGAATGATGCAGAGGCCAAAAAGAGTGATGCAGAGGCTCAGCAGATTGATGCAGAGGTTTAAGAGAGTGATGCAGAAGTTCAAGAGAGTGATGCAGAGGCACAAGATAATGATGTAGAGGTTTAAGAGAGGGATGCAGAGGCTTAAGAGAGTAATGCAGAGGCTCAAGAGAGTGATGCAGAGGCTCAGGAGAGTGATGTAGAGGCTCAATAGAGTGATGCAGAGGCTCAAGAGAGTGATGCAGAGGCTTGAGAGAGTGATGCAGAGGCTGAAGAGAGGGATGCAGAGTCTCAAGAGAGTGATGCAGACGCTTAATAGAGGGATGCAGAGGCTCAAGAGAGTGATGCAGAGGCTTAATAGAGGGATGCAGAGGCTCAACAGAGTTCTGCAAAAGGCTCAAGAGAGGGATGCTGATGCTCCAGAGAGGGATGCAGCGGCTCAAGAGAGTGATGCAGAGGCTCAAGAGAGAAAGGCAGAGGCTTTAGTGAGTGATGCAGAGACTCAAGAGAATGATGCAGAGGTTCAAGAGAATGATGTAGAGGCTTAAGAGAGGGATGCAGAGGCACAAGAGAATGATGCAGAGGCTCAAGAGAGTGATGTAGAGGATCAAGCGAGGGATGCAGAGGCTTAAGAGAGTGATGCAGAGGCTCAAGAGAGTGATGCAGAGGCTCAAGACAGTGATGCATAGGCTCAGTAGAGTGATGCAGACGATCATGAGAGTGATGCAGAGACTCAAGAGAGTGATGCAGAGGATCAAGAGAGGGAAGCTGAGGCTTAAGAGAGTGATGCAGTGGCTGAAGAGAGTGATGGAGAGGCTCTAAAGAGTGATGCAAGGGCTTAAGAGAGTGATGCAGAGACTTAAGAGAGGGATGCTGAGGCTCTAGTGAGGGATGCAAAGGCTCAAGAGAGTGATTCAGAGGCTTAAGAGAGTGATGCAGAGGCTTAAGTGAGTGATGCAGAGGCTTAAGAGCGGGATGCTGATGCTCAAGAGAGGGATGCAGAGGGTCAAGAGAGGGATGCAGGGGCTCAAGAGAGGGACACAGAGGCTCAAGTGAGGAATGCAGAGGCACAAGAGAGGGATGCAGAGGCAGTTGAGAGTGACGCAGACGCTCAAGAGAATGATGCAGAGGCTTAAGAGAGTGATGCAAAAGCTCATGAGAGGGATTCAGTAGTTCACGAGAGGGATTCAGTAGTTCACGAGAGTGATGCAGACGCTAAATAAAGGGATGCAGAGGCTTAAGAAAGTGATGCAGAGGCTCAAAAAAGGGATGCAGAGGCTTAAGAGAGTGATGCAGAGGCTCAAGAGAGGGATGCAGAGTCTCAAGAGAGTGATGCAGACGCTTAATAGAGGGATGCAGAGGCTCAAGAGAGTGATGCAGAGGCTTAATAGAGGGATGCAGAGGCTCAAGAGAATGATGCAGAGGCTCAAGATAGTTCTGCAAATGGCTCAAGAGAGGGATGCTGAGGCTCCAGAGAGGGATGCAGAGGCTCAAGAGAGTGATGCAGAGGCTCAAGAGAGAAAGGCAGAGGCTTAAGAGAGTGATGAAGAGACTCAAGAGAATGATGCAGAGGCTCAAGAGAATTATGTAGAGGCTTAAGAGAGAGATGCAGAGGCTCAAGAGAATGATGCAGAGGCTCAAGAGAATGATGTAGAGGCATAAGAGAGGGATGGAGAGGCTCAAGGGAATGATGCAGAGGCTCAAGAGAGTGATGTAGAGGATCAAGAGAGGGATGCAGAGGCTTAAGAGAGTGATGCAGAGGCTCAAGAGAGTGATGCAGAGGCTCAAGAGAGTGATGCAGAGGCTCAGGAGAGTGATTCAGACGATCATGAGAGTGATGCAGAGGCTCAAGAGAGTGATGCTGAGGATCAAGAAAGCGATGCAGAGGCTCGAGAGAGTGATGCAGAGGCTCAAAAGAGTTATTCAGAGGATTAGGAAAGTGATGCAGGGGCCACAAGAGAGTGATGCAGAGGCTGAAGAGAGTGTTGCAGAGGCTAAAGAGAGTGATGCAGAGGCTCAAAAGAGTGATGCAGATGCTCGCGAGGGATGCAGAGGCTTAAGAGAGTGATGCAGAGGCTGAAGAGAGTGTTGCAGAGGCTGAGGAGAGAGATGCAGAGGCTTTAGAGTGATGCAGAGGTTCAAGAGAGTGATGCATAGACTCAAGAGAGTGATGTAGAGGATCAAGAGAGGGATGCAGAGGCCTAAGAGAGTGATGCAGAGGCTCAAGAGAGTGATACAGAGGCTCAAGAGAGTGATGCAGAGGCTCAGGAGAGTGATGCAGACGATCATGAGAGTGATGCAGAGGCTCAAGAGAGTGATGCAGAGGATCAAGAGAGGGAAGCTGAGGCTTAAGAGAGTGATGGAGAGGCTCTAAAGAGTGATGCATAATCTTAAGAGAGTGATGCAGAGGCTTAAGAGAGGGATGCAGAGGCTCTAGTGAGGGATGCAAAGGCTCAAGAGAGTTATTCAGAGGCTTAAGAGAGTGATGCAGAGGCTTAAGTGAGTGATGCAGAGGCTTAAGAGCAAGATGCTGAGGCTCAAGAGAGGGATGCAGAGGGTAAAGAGAGGGATGCAGGGGCTCAAGAGAGGGACGCAGAGGCTCAAGTGAGGAATGCAGAGGCACATGAGAGGGATGCAGATGCAGTTGAGAGTGACGCAGACGCTCAAGAGAATGATGCAGAGGCTTAAGAGAGTGATGCAAAACTCAGGAGAGGGATGTAAAGGCTCATGAGAGGGATTCAGTAGTTCACGAGAGTGATGCAGACGCTAAATAAAGGGATGCAGAGGCTTAAGAAAGTGATGCAGAGGCTCAAAAAAGGGATGCAGAGGCTCAAGAGAGTGATGCAGAAGCTCAAGAGAGGGATGCAGAGGCTCAACCAAGTGATGTAGAGGATCAAGAGAGGGAAGAAGAGGCTTAAGAGAGTGATGCAGAAGCTGAAGAGAGTGATGCAGAGGATCAAGAGAGCGATGCAGAGGCTCGAGAGAGTGATGCAGAGGCTCAAAGAGTTATTCAGAGAATTAGGAGAGTGATGCAGAGGCCCAAGAGAGTGATGCAGACGCTGAAGAGAGTGTTGCAGAGGCTAAAGAGAGTGATGCAGAGGCTCAAGAGAGTGATGCAGATGCTCGAAAGGGATGCAGAGGCTTAAGCGAGTGATGCAGAGGCTGAAGAGAGTGTTGCAGAGGCTGAAGAGAGAGATGCAGAGGCTTTAGAGAGTGATGCAGAGGTTCAAGAGAGTGATGCAGAGGCTCAAGAGAGTGATGCAGAGGCTCAAGAGAGTGATGCAGAGGCTTAAGAGAGGGATGCAGAGGTTGAGGAGAATGATGCAGAGGCCTAAAAGAGTGATGCAGAGGCTCAGCAGATTGATGCAGACGTTTAGAGAGTGATGCAGAGGTTCAAGAGAGTGATGCAGAGGCACAAGAGAATGATGTAGAGGCTTAAGAGAGGGATGCAGAGGCTTAAGAGAGTAATGCAGAGGCTCAAGAGAGTGTGCAGAGGCTCAAGAGAGTGATGTAGAGGCTCAAGAGAGTGATGCAGAGGCTTAAGAGAGTGATGCAGAGGCTCAAGAGAGGGATGCAGAGTCTCAAGAGAGTGATGCAGACGCTCTAATAGAGGGATGCAGAGGCTCAAGAGAGTGAAGCAGAGGCTTAATAGAGGGATGCAGATGTTCTCAATGAGAATGATGCAGAGGCTCAATGAGAGTTCTGCAAAAGGCTCAAGAGAGTTCTGCAAAAGGCTCAAGAGAGGGATGCTGATGCCTCCAGAGAGGGATGCCAGAGGTTCAAGAGAGTGATGCAGAGGCTCAAGAGAGAAAGGCAGAGGCTTAAGTGAGTGATGCAGAGACTCAAGAGAATGATGCAGAGGCTCAAGAGAATGATGTAGAGGCTTAAGAGAGGGATTGCAGAGGCACAAGAGAATGATGCAGAGGCTCAAGAGAGTGATGTAGAGGATCAAGAGAGGGATGCAGAGGCTTAAGAGAGTGATGCAGAGGCTCAAGAGAGTGATGCAGAGGCTCAAGAGAGTGATGCAGAGGCTCAGGAGAGTGATGCAGACGATCGTGAGAAAGATGCAGAGGCTCAAGAGAGTGATGCAGAGGATCAGGAGAGGGAAGCTTGAGGCTTAAGAGAGTGATGCAGTGGCTGAAGAGAGTGATGGAGAGGCTCTAAAGAGTGATGCAGAGGCTTAAGAGAGTGATGCAGAGGCTTAAGAGAGGGATGCTGAGGCTCTAGTGAGGGATGCAAAGGCTCAAGAGAGTGATTCAGAGGCTTAAGAGAGTGATGCAGAGGCTTAAGTGAGTGATGCAGAGGCTTAAGAGCGGGATGCTGAGGCTCAAGAGAGGGATGCAGAGGGTCAAGAGAAGGATGCAGGGGCTCAAGAGAGGGACGCAGAGGCTCAAGTGAGGAATGCAGAGGCACAAGAGAGGGATGCAGAGGCAGTTGAGAGTGACGCAGACGCTCAAGACAATGATGCAGAGGCTTAAGAGAGTGATGCAAAAGCTCAGGAGAGGGATGCAAAGGCTCATGAGAGGGATTCAGTAGTTCACGAGAGTGTTGCAGACGCTAAATAAAGGGATGCAGAGGCTCAAAAGAGTTATTCAGAGGATTAGGAAAGTGATGCAGAGGCCACAAGAGGGATGCAGAGGCTGAAGAGAGTGTTGCAGAGGCTAAAGAGAGTGATGCAGAGGCTCAAGAGAGTGATGCAGATGCTCGAGAGGGATGCAGAGGCTTAAGAGAGTGATGCAGAGGCTGAAGAGAGTGTTGCAGAGGCTGAAGAGAGAGATGCAGAGGCTTAGAGAGTGATGCAGAGGTTCAAGAGAGTGATGCAGAGGCTCAAGAGAGTGATGCAGAGGCTCAAGAGAGTGATGCAGAGGCTTAAGAGAGGGATGCAGAGGTTGAGGAGAATGATGCAGAGGCCTAAAAGAGTGATGCAGAGGGCCTAGCAGATTGATGCAGAGGTTTAAGAGAGTGATGCAGAAGTTCAAGAGAGTGATGCAGAGGCACAAGATAATGATGTAGAGGCTTAAGAGAGGGATGCAGAGGCTTAAGAGAGTAATGCAGAGGCTCAAGAGAGTGATGCAGAGGCTCAAGAGAGTGATGTAGAGGCTCAATAGAGTGATGCAGAGGCTCAAGAGAGTGATGCAGAGGCTTAAGAGAGTGATGCAGAGGCTCAGGAGAGGGATGCAGAGTCTCAAGAGAGTGATGCAGACGCTTAATAGAGGGATGCAGAGGCTCAAGAGAGTGATGCACGAGGCTCAGAGAGTGATGCAGAGGCTTAATAGAGGATGCAGAGGCTCAAGAGAATGATGCAGAGGCTCAAGAGGGTTCTACAAAAGGCTCAAGAGAGGGATGCTGAGGCTCCAGAGAGGGATGCAGAGGCTCAAGAGAGTGATGCAGAGGCTCAAGAGAGAAAGGAAGAGGCTTAAGAGAGTGATGCAGAGACTCAAGAGAATGATGCAGAGGCTCAAGAGAATGATGTAGAGGCTTAAGAGAGGGATGCAGAGGCTCAAGAGAATGATGCAGAGGTTCAAGAGAGTGATGTAGAGGATCAAGAGAGGGATACAGGCTTAAGAGAGTGATGCAGAGGCTCAAGAGAGTGATGCAGAGGCTCAAGAGAGTGATGCAGAGGCTTAAGAGAGTGATGCAGAGGCTCAAGAGAGGGATGCAGAGTCATGAGAGTGATGCAGACGCTTAATAGAGGGATGCAGAGGCTCAAGAGCGTGATGCAGAGCCTTAATAGAGGGATGCAGAGGCTCAAGAGAATGATGCAGAGGCTCAAGAGAGTGATGCAAAAGGCTCAAGAGAGGGATGCTGAGGCTCCAGAGAGGGATGCAGAGGCTCAAGAGAGTGATGCAGAGGCTCAGAGAGAAGGCAGAGGCTTACGAGAGTGATGCAGAGACTCAAGAGAATGATGCAGAGGCACAAGAGAATGATGTAGAGGCTTAAGAGAGAGAGCAGAAGCTCAAGAGAATGTGCAGAGGCTCAAGAGAGTGATGCAGAGGCTTAAGAGAGTGATGCAGAGGCTCAAGAGAGTGATGCAGAGGCTCAAGAGAGTGATGCAGAGGCTCAGGAGAGTGATGCAGACGATCATGAGAGTGATGTAGAGGCTCAAGAGAGTGATGCAGTGGATCAAGAGAGGGAAGCTGAGGCTTAAGAGAGTGATGCAGTGGCTGAAGAGAGTGATGGAGAGGCTCTAAAGAGTGATGCAGAATCTTAAGAGAGTGATGCAGAGGCTTAAGAGAGGGATGCAGAGGTTCTGGTGAGGGATGCAAAGGCTCAAGAGAGTGATTCAGAGGCTTAAGAGAGTGATGCAGAGGCTTAAGTGAGTGATGCAGAGCTTAAGAGCGGGATGCTGAGGCTCAAGAGAGGGATGCAGAGGGTCAAGAGAGGATGCAGGGGCTCAAGAGAGGACGCAGAGGCTCAAGTGAGGTATGCAGAGGCACAAGAGAGGGATGCAGAGGCTGTTGAGAGTGACGCAGACGCCCAAGAGAATGATGCAGAGGCTTAAGAGAGTGATGCAAAAGCTCAGGAGAGGGATGCAAAGGCTCATGAGAGGGATTCAGTAGTTCACGAGAGTGATGCAGACGCTAAAGAAAGGGATGCAGAGGCTAAGAAAGTGATGCAGAGGCTCAAAAAAGGGATGCAGAGGCTCAAGAGAGGGATGCAGAGGCTCAAGAGGGATGCAGAGGATCAAGCAAGTGATGCAGAGGATCAAGAGAGGGAAGAAGAGGCTTAAAAGAGTGATGCAGAAGCTGAAGAGAGTGATGCAGAGGATCAAGAGAGCGATGCAGAGGCTCTTGAGAGTGATGCAGAGGCTCAAAAGAGTTATTCAGAGAATTAGGAGAGGGAAGCAGAGGCCACAAGAGAGTGATGCAGACGCTGAAGAGAGTGTTGCAGAGGCTAAAGAGAGTGATGCAGAGGCTCAAGAGAGTGATTGCAGATGCTCGAGAGGGATGCAGAGGCTTAAGAGAGAGATGCAGAGGCTGAAGAGAGAGGGTTGCAGAGGCTGAAGAGTGAGATGCAGAGGCTTTAGAGAGTGATGCAGAGGTTCATGAGAGTGATGCAGAGGCTCAAGAGAGTGATGCAGAGGCTGAAGAGAGTGATGCAGAGGCTTAAGAGAGGGATGCAGAGGTTGAGGAGAATGATGCGAGGCCTAAAAGAGTGATG